>NC_051178.1:201060244-201235244 GCF_013339695.2 Rhipicephalus sanguineus
ATAGCGTGATCCGTCTGTATCTCTTCCCACGTTACCTATTTCTTCGTAGAAAAGGATACTGCATCGCAAAAAGAAACGCGGTAGGACCCTACGATAGTAGCGGGTGGCGACTCGTCATAGTAGTATGCCCCGCAGCCGTCTCTCCTTTGGAAGTCAGAAGCAGCTGCTCTCGAATCCTAATGGCTCGCTTTGTTAGGAAGCGGTCTGACGCCATTGAGCGTAATGGAAGTGTCACAGCTTCGAGAGACCACGCGAGCCTGCACGCGTCGGGATCGACCGCAGTGGACCACCCTTATGCGTCCGGTTTCTGAAGGCTGAGCGGTTCTCGTGAAGTATTGTGGCGCTGGAAAATGAATCGTTCCCATTAGTTCTCGTGGATCATATTTCTTCATTTTCCGTCTTTTTGCTGGGCAGCCCTATGTATTCCCAACTTGGAATCGTGCAATGAGGCTTGAGCGTACGGAGGAAATTATCGATGGAGTGGCAGCTGTCTTCAAAAACTTATTAGATGTTCTTCAGTGTACGGGTGACCTGCTCACGAGCACAAGAGACTGCTCGTTAATGAAAGAAGCAATGAATCGACGAATAATAGTCGATTTCATAAAACAATGGCCTATGGTATAGAAATGGTGCAACAATTACAAGTAAGTTTGTAAAACCCCCTGCATTATGAATGAGAAGATTAACTGAAGGAACAATTCGTCGAGCAGCGTGTTCACTCTAAAATGTAGTCGCCGACCAGCACCAACCACACTGAATAAAAGGTTTGTTTGGTCAGTCACACGAAAAATCTTGGACCGGTTGGTTCCTACTTCCAAACAAGTTGCGAAGCTCCTCCAACTAGCTAAAATAGTTACGTAAGGCCGACGCTTATTTTGTCAGCTTGAATTTAACTGTTAATGATGGTCAACATTGTGGCGGCAGTATAAATCGTTAGTTAAACTGATAACATAACAAATTTATTCCTTCATTTTCTATATACGACATGTATATAGACTGTATCGAGAGCGAAGTCATGCCCTCAAGGTGGAAAAATCGTTCCCTTGGTCGCTTACTTATCGTTTGCTGTTTTTCCCTTTCTTTTTCTTGTGCACCTTCCACGCTATTTGTGTTTTTGTGAGTGCGTGTGTTATACACATATATACTTCCCCTGTATATAAACAGCAGCGCAATGAGTGAAAACGGGAGCCATGCCTCAATATATGTCACTCTTTGAAAACTCAGATGGGACGTCTTCGTCGAGAAGGTGCTAGCTAACTGAATTTGCGTCGCGTAGACCTCTTGCAAAATCTTAATTTTTTTCCCTGTACGTCTGACGGCATATCATGCGCTACACTTCGCATCCGACTGTATAGACTGTTTGTAGTGCTTTGTCTATTGTTTGGTTGCCAGCCCTTGTCATGCGTGATGATGATGACGCATTTTGCCTCGTATTTTCTCCATTTCCTTCTCATGGATTTTTAAGTCGTTCTCTACGAATCTTATCATTTGGAATAGGAAACATCGTGGAATCGATCCCTGCCTGAATGGTAAACGAATAAAAAAAGCATGCACCTCAGAAGAAAGGCAACTGCTCAATATTGACATCAATCCTTCTGTTCCAACAAAGGGAAAGAAACACGCCGTTGTGGCCACGCAGGGTAGGTTGTTTGATCAGTTGCTCTTGGCCGCCTATTTCAGTTAGCTCATATTCGGCGCTGCCTCCCTCAAGGTAGCCTCGGGAGCGCCAACGCAGAGCTGTCTTCCGACGCGTAAATGGCGCGACGATGAGACACGGGATTGCTGGTACTACGACGGCCTGAGGCACGTCAGCTGCGTGTCGCACTAATGTGTTTGCGTGACGTTCGAACTCGGAAGAACGCAACAGCGTTATAACGGCGTTAGCTATTCGCTTTTCTCCTCCTACAAGAGGTCTGAAGGCGAGTTATTAACGTGAAAGACTTAGCTGCCTCATCAAACGCGGAAATTGACCGTCGGCGTCGACCGTCGTCCAGCGGCGTCCGCGTCGACACGAGTGATGCAATAAATCATAATCACGTGATGACGTCATCTTGTGACATCATCGTGACGTCGCAGGTCTCAAGAATATGTGACGCCACTATGACGTCACGTAACGGGACGTCACACGATGACGTCATCATATGACACCGTCGCTTGGTCAAAGGTGGGCCAATCCCGGAGGCAGTGCAAAACCACGTTACGTGCAGAAAGCTTTCGGATGGGGGAGGGGGGGGATCAACACATTGACTGAGAAGGAAGAGAAGAAGAAAATGGCTTGCGCCTTCGAGACGTCTTAGTCGAATGCATAAGGGACCCTGTGAGTTTTTGCGAGGACGGCTTCCCGGATCAAGGTTCAGAGCACGACGTGTTCTCCAGCGCCGACGGCTGTAAGCAGCAGATCGATGTGACCGCGTGAGAGCGGAACCCAATCACGCATTGAAACTCCCGTAGGCATGTTTCTCGGAGAGCAGCAAACTTGCGCCATCTGGAAGCGGACTGCGTTCCGGATGCAAATAAAGATTTATGAGAACTGCGCTCCATTACTGGCGCATTAGGCAAGGCATGACTCCGCTCCAGTGCGTCTACGTGAGGCTTTTCAAGCAGCAGCGTTTTACTTTGGACCGTTTCGATCTGCTGAAGGGTGTTGCACAAGCTTCCCTATGTATTTATTGCCAGATTTCTTATTATACCGTTTTATTATATCTTTCCAAAACAGAAAAACAAATATGCCGTTCGTAACACTTAATGTTGTTTTCAGTGCATACGAAGCAAAAAGAAAAGGCGTAAGTGCGGTGGGGGTCGTGGCGGTGATGCCGTTGCTGCAAGTGGGGCTAGCGTGGCAGACCTGGTCAGTGATTGCTCCATCTGAGGGTTTGTTCTCATTTGGATAAGTAGCTGTCACCATAAGCGGATTAGTCAGCATTCTATCGCGGTATCGACAGTAATACAGAACGAAAGACCTTTCCTTGCGCGCTGCGCGCGGTCCTTCAGGTCGATGCTTCTAGAACCAGTGAGAAAACCCTTAATTTTGTTCGCATGCTGTCCTAAAGCCACTTCTTTTCAGAAACGATGTGATTGCAGGACCATACGAAGTACACTTCTCAACCGACTTCGTTGCACTGTTGCAAAACGGAGAAGCAGGGCAAGCTACCTTGGACATTCGCGTAGGCAGTGTAGAGGTTGATGAGTCAAGTGTTAACCGCTGTTACTGCTTTTCAGAATGTCACAATTGGTCGCTCTTTAGTGCGCAATGTACTGCGTAATTATTATTTTTCCATGCTGTACGCGTAGTGCACGAATACGATAAGTGTCACGTGATTGCGCGATTGGTGTCGCCAAAAAACATTTGAAGGCACTAACTCCGTGCATTGTCCGACTAGGCAACCGACTCGAACTGATCGCCGGCTCCGCGTCTCTCGTGATTATCGTAGGCTGCACAATTACCGGCTGGTTGCCGATTCAGGCAATAGGCGCTGGTGTAATCACATTTTAAGTACACCGGTTTCGTGGCTATCGGTCGCTTACCATGCGTATACTTTCCGTATTTCGCAAGCTGTGTAAAGCGCTACTCGAAAAATTAATTACGCTAGACTTGGCGAACTGAAAATGTTTTATTGCGATGTTTCAGGATGCAATAACAGCTTTCGCACCTCAAATCATGCCGTCAAGTAAAAAATTACGAAGGGCTTAATTAGATTTCTCTCATTAGCGAGGTCATTAGTATACACCAAAATGTCCCGCTGGCGGAAGAGGACTAATTACCGAACACTGTGCATGTCTCATAAGCACACTTTGTAAAACTCCTTTTTCATGGCATGGCAAACGTTATAATTGGTATACCCTGCATACATGCGGTTTCCCGATTGAGTTGTTAACCACTATCAGTCTACGCACACCGTCGAGGAAATGCGGGCCACCCGTGTAAAACTCCCGATCGATTCTATTAGCATGAAGGATACCTATAGTATCCTTCATGCTAATGGATGCTACAAAGTGCGTCGTGATTCGGTAAGATAAACGGTTCAACGCGTGGCCATTTGATCTCCACATTTAGTCGGTGTGGCTCGCTTTGGATTCGGCTTGCGTCTCTCATAATCATATGGTGGTTTTGGGACGTTAAACCCCAGATATTAATAAATAATTGGATTCGGCTTCACTAAGAACTCGTCGTCTCACGCCAAAGGCGTTATGCAATCAGCGTGAAGTAATCGATTCATCGCTTCTCCTTTATCGGGACCCAATCATCGCGCCCTTTATTAGGCTATTTGAGTTGAAGTCCGATTCATCGCTTCTCCTTTATCGGGACCCAATCATCGCGCCCTTTATTAGGCTATTTGAGTTGAAGTCCGACTTAAGAATAAAAAATTATTAGGTGTTTAGCAAACGCACAACACAAAAAACTGCTGCAGATTTTCCTGGGGAACTGTCGTCTAAAGCGGCGCGGTCGGAATTGAATCTGCGACCTCAAGCTCAACAGCTCGTCAGCAATAGTGAAGATTCACCGCTGCGTCTGAACCAAGTATCAGAAAAAAAAGTCCGAAAATTTGTGATGTCACACTGATGTACTTGGTGCACCCGCGCTGGGGTTGGAGCGTTGTTAAAAAAATGTATCTTTACTTCTCGCAGTAATGACTATACTCTTCCTGCAAAATAAACTCAAATAGAAGTTTTTAGAAGAATAATTTACCCATTATGAAGTAACTTCACGTGTCTTTGAACATAATCTGACCAGCGCATGTTCGCACAGAAACTACTTTACTTTTTTCTTTCGTTGATATGATATAAGCAGATGTTAATTACCATATGGAGGGTTCAAAATTGTCATGTTGTTTTGAAAACACGGACCGGCGTATTATTCGATGACGATTCAATATAACGAGAGATTCGTGTTTTTCAGGGGCGCTTCTCGACGAGTTCAATGTCGCGCTTCTTAAGGCGAACTCAATACAACCGGAACGTCTAATATACGAGGGGCGTTCAAGAAAGATTTCCCCTGACTGACTTCCATTTATTGCAGGATGCTGAAACTGCGCATGCGTAATGACATAAGTCACTGTAGGTCACGTGCTAATTTGCAACTCTAAACTAATAACGATCTTTCTTTTAGAGGTGCTGAAGTGGTGTGAGGTGTGATAATGGATGCAGTGGAAGACAGAGCAGCCGTCAAGTTCCCGTACTTGAAAGGCCGCACTCCAAGGGAGACGTTCGATGAGATAAAAGAGGTTTATGGGTAGGATTCCCTATCATATGATGTAGTGAATAACTGGCATCGCCAATTCAAATACGGTCTGATTTCCGTGGAAGCGGCTTCGATTGCAGGGCGACCCCACTCCGCTGTCGATGAACACACCATCCAGCAAGTGGAGGCCGCCATTTTGGAAAATCGCCGCGTTAGCGTTCGAGACCTAGCCCAACATGTCAAGATTAGTGTGGGGTCCATGGAAAAATTACACCATCTCCCGCTAAAGGGGACCATGAGGCGATGCGAAGCCGGAGCACTTGCACGATCATGTTCCGTTGGCGTTCGTTGGGCATGCTACCGACCTCGCGTCGTGGAACGCGGCGTCGTATCTTCCATCTAGCCTGGCCGTCAATTCTCACAGGGCGAGCGGGGAACGCGGTCGACAGGCGGGCGAGAGGGGGGCAGCGTAGGAGAGGAGGGAGAAGGGGAGGGGACGCGCATGCGCTCGAGCTCATCGCAGCGTTGCGCAGGAGAGAATTTCGGCATGTCTAGCCCGCGTTTCAGAGGAAGAGTCGAAAGGGGGAGGAGAGAGGGGTATGGGAGAGTGGGAGGGGTGAGGGAAAATGGAGAGGGAAAGTGGAGAGGATAAGGGGAGAGGGAAAGTTGAGAGGGTAAATGAAGAGGGGTAGGGGAGAGGGAATGTGGAGAGGGGAAGGGGAGAGGGTGAGTGGAGAGGATGTGTGTGGAGAGGGTATGCGCATGCGCAGTAAGGGTGGTCACGCCGCACACCACCACCACCACCACCACCACCGGATTGAGCTCCGCCTTAAGATACTTCGCATCTAAAAATGATTTAGGACCATCTTCATATGCGTAAGGTATCCGATCGCTGGGTTCGCCGGCTGCTCACACCTTTCCAAAAGCAGGAACGAGTCGAATGCTCCCAGGCTCTTTTGACCATGTGCCATGGAAACCAGCAGGACTTTTTCAACAGACTGATTACACAGGATGAATGCTGGGTCCATCACTATGATCCGAAGACTAAGATCCAGCCGATGCAATTGAAGCACTTGGACTCACCGCCCCCAAAGAAGGCACGCACCCAGCCCTCGGCGGGCAAGGTCATGCTCACAGTCTTTTGGGAGCAGCACGGAGTGGTCTTGATGGATTTCCTAGCAAAGGGTGTCACGATTACTGGGGCATACTATGCTTCACTGCTGCGGAAATTGCGAGAGACCATCAAAAACAAAAGACGTGGCATGCTCACCAAAGGCGTCCACCTTCTGCGAGACAATACCCCAGTTCACAACTCACATGTTGCCCAGACGGAAGCACGCTCCTGCGGCTTTGAAATTCTACCGCATTCCCCTTATTCACCCGACCTCGCACCAGCGGACTTCCACCTCGTTCCAATATTGAAGTCATATTTGAAGAGCAAGCATTTTACAGATCATGAGACTCTGATTTCTGAAGTTACAACATAGATTTTGCAGCAACCTGTCGACTCCTACAAGCGAGGTGTTTACAGTTGCATAAAACGATGGGAGAAGTGTGTCCCGGGCTGTCACCTATGTAGAGAAGGACTAATAAATCTGCAAAGTTTCGTTGCTCTCCGTCCACAGGAAGTAGGTCAGGGGAAATCTTTATTGGACGCCCCTCGTACAACACGTGTCTCTAGTTGAGGTCAAAGGGAAATGCTATTCTTTCGTTTCTTCCCTTGTGTTTTGCGTGTCCCTTCTCTCAGCGAGAAGCTCAGCAAAGGATAGGAAACAACATATCTGGAAGATATGTTTTTTTTTCTCGTAGTACCCTTCCATGTGTGTTTGTGTGTGTGTGTCATTTAATGGTTGTGGGTTCGGATCACACTCACGGAAAGGATGCTTTCTCGTCCACTTGAGTTCCTTTCAATTTAAGTCATTATCATTGCATTGCAGCTAAACAACACAAGCAATGATGTCCCCTATCCTTTCCTTGGCTTAATTGTCTGTTTGTTTCATTGGCTGTTTCTAACAAAGAAACTAGCCCATCTAGCAATTTCCCTTCTTTTCTACTGTGTGCGTGCGTGCGTGCGTGTGCGCGTGTGTGTGTGTGTGTGTGTGTGTGTGCGTGCGTGCGTGCGTGCGTGCGTGCGTGCGTGTGTGTGTGTGTGTGTGTGTGTGTGTGTGTGTGTGTGTGTGTGTGTGTGTGTGTGTGTGTGTGTGTGTGTGTGTGTGTGTGTGTGTGTGTGTGTGCGTGTGTGGAGAGGGGAGCATTCAAACATGCCGAGGCACGTGGCGCTTTCAGCGATGTAACGGCACGCGGCTCGAGGACAAACAGCCTAGGCGGTAGTGAAAATTCGGCCCGGTGTATGCGTGTTCGCACCGTGTTGTTTCGCACAGCGCTCTGACAAAACTGGGATAAGTGTTCTACTACCCGTAGAACACTTATCCGTAGCGTAAACTCACACAGCGTTCTCAAATAAACAAAAACGAAAAAATAAGAAACGGCGTTCCCATGCGCTGAGTGACGACGCACTACGTAGTTTAAAAAGACTGAGACGAAGTTCTCCAAGGCGAGCTGCTGTAGTGTGCGATACATGTGTTGTAGTAAGGCACTGGCAGAGCGGTAATGATGTATTACGTTATTAAGTTTCGTAAAGGCAGATAGCCAACAGTTAGCTAGAACTGACCTACATTACCCAGTGGTGGTAGTATGCGTGTAATTACGCTAAGCTTTCCAAAAACTATGCTTTCGTTTTTCAAAATTCAATAAAATTCTGGCGTAAATCTAGTCTTCATTATAGTTTTATACAATAGTTTTATGTCGTAACTTACATCACTGGGCAATTTACCTTCCCGCTGCTCTTTGTTTATTTTCTTTTACGCTAGCCCATAGACTACTTTTGAAACACCAGTTTACTGCTCTTGGAGCCCTGCCACGGTGGTCTAGTGGTTATGGCACTCGACTGCTGACCCGAAGGTCGCGGGATCGCATCGCGGCAGCAGCGGCCGCATTTCGATGAAGGCAAAATGTTTGAGGCCCGTGTACTTAGATTTAGGGGCACGTTAAAGAATCCCAAGTGGTCAAAATTTCCGGAGCCCTCCACTACGGCGTCTCTCATAATCATACCGTGGTTTTGGGACGTTAAACCCCAGCAATTATTATTATTACTGCTCTTGGAACGTCTTCGCATTAAAAATACGAGCGAGGCAAAACGCAGGACAATATCGTATTTCCTCGCACAATTTAAGAGCCTGACTAGATTTCTCCCTTATATTTTGAGTTTTACTGAAGAGAAGAAGGCACGGACTACAGACGACTTCAAAGCAACACATTTATGCACGGCGTTCTACTGCATCACCTAAAACCAACGTCGTACGACTACATCTGCCCACACTGTAATGTGGCAGACACCCTAGCACACCTTCTGCTGCAATGCAAGGGCAGCAACCCAGACATTCAAGCAGCAACAATCGATGCAGACCCAAACCTCCTTAGTGAAGCGTGGGAGGCTGCGATCTCCAAGCCGGACCTGGTCGACAAGCGCCGACTCGTTGCACGGGCCCGGCAGGCGGTCCAGGCCAGAGGGTTCCTGGAATAAGGGACCCTCCCACATTCAATTACTGGCCACCTAATAAACGCTTTCCTCTCTCGTCTAAAAAGCATCTTTCGTTCATTTCTTTTCTTCTTTCTTTCAAATATGCATGTACTGACAGCGGTAAAGTGTGCGACACCTTTCTTCCATCAAGACTGGTCAATATGGCACACATTTGTCTTGTATCATCTGCTCAACTATATATATATATATATATATATATATATATATATATATATATATATATCCGCAAATATCGGGTTTTCTACGCTGCACTAAAGAGGGCGGAGGAAGGAACTACAAAGAAAGGAAGAAAAGAGAGAGAAACATCTACACACACAGTCATTGTTTTTCATAGCATATGACAGACCTAGTAAATACTAGACAATGACACCACCAGATGTCTTCTATATCTATCTAATGGCTTCGTATATGTTCTGTTCAAGAAAGAAACAACACCCTCGGTTCATTCCCCTTCCTTCTTTCTTGTCAACAGTAAAGTCGTTCATGCAGGTTCTTTGTTCGAAAGAGCCTCAGTAATGCATTCGCAGCCCTTTGCTGCGATAGACGGAATATGAAGAAGAAAGCCTAATTTTATGATGACTCTAGTCCGCGTATTTCTCGCTTCCGGAGGTTTTTGAGCTTGGCTTTTCATCCTGGCAATGGTACGTCGTCAATACGCGCTAGCATGATCGCAAGCGTTTGTCACTGAATGCTGTATCGTCGTGTAAAACACATTTAATTGTTTGCTCGAAGCCGTAGTCATTACAGGAAGCCGTCCGGTTGCGCGAGATCAGCAAATGGAGGTTCCATTCTCTATGGAAGAACTTCATGCAGCACTGAACACGTGCAGGCGCTCGTCGTCCCCAGGTCCAGATGGAGTGACCTATGCTGCCTTACGTCACCTGGGTCCGAAGGCACAACGCTGTCTCCTGGACATATTCAATCAATCTTGGCATGATGGCGAAGTCCCCGACGAGTGGAAGTGCAGCCGACTGGTGCCTTTGTTGAAGCCCTGAAAGTCTCCGCTGGATTTGGCATCATACCGGCCCATCGCACTAGCAAGCTGCGTCGGCAAGGTCATGGAGAGGATGCTGCTGACACGCATGGAATGGTACCTCGAACATTATAACATCTATCCTGATGCTATGGCTGGCTTTCGACGGGGTCGATCTTCAATCGACAGCGTCATTGACTTGGTGACCTCCGTTCAGCAGCAGAAAGCTAAGAAACGGCTGTCGGTAGCACTGTTCTTAGACGTGAAAGGTGCCTATGACAACGTGACCCACGAGGCCGTTCTCGAAGCTCTCGAAGCAGCAGAACTTGGAGGTCACGTCTTTCGATGGGTAAGAAGCTACCTCACAAAGAGATCCATGTTCGTCGTAACAGAAGATGGGCCTACGAATAAGCATTTCACAAGTCGTGGGGTGCCACAAGGTGGCGTGCTGAGCCCGACTCTTTTCAACCTAGTTCTGGTGGGGCTCACCGAAACGCTGCCACAGACGGCTAATATATCTCTCTACGCTGACGATATCTGCATCTGGGCGTCCGGCGTGACACGGCCTCAAGTGCGCGCAAGAATACAGAAGGCGGCAACATTGACATCTGCATACCTTCGCCAGCAAGGTTTGACTATCGCTACAGAAAAATGTGCAGCAGTGGCATTTACACGCAAACCGATGTCTTTCTACCCAGTGTGCATTGAAGGCCAATCAATTGCTTATAAAAGCAGCCATAGATTCCTAGGTGTCATTGTGGATCGCGACCTAACCTGGAGTCCCCATGTCGCACATCTGAAGAGAAAACTGATATGCATTGAGAACATATTTAGGTTCGTTGCCGGAAAATCATGGGGACCATCCGTGCATTCAATGCTGCAGCTTTATACAGCCCTCTTTCTCGGATTTCCACGGTACAGCCTTCCTGCCCTGTCCAACACGTGCAAGACTAACATCCGTGCACTACAGAGCGTGCAAGCCCAAGCACTTCGGACATGTCTTGGCCTTCCAAAATGCTCATCGACAGTTGCAACTATCGCTATCGCACAAGAACAGCCGGTCGCAACTCATATCATCGTTGAGACGCTGAGAGCGTACATACGGCATTTGTCACGGCTACCGTCACATCATTTAGCGTGTTTGCCAGCGCGGAGGCCCCATGCTTCATTCTGCGGTATTGTGACAAAACACTACGACATATTACCACCTGGCTTCAAACCTGCGATGCGTCCGGCATCTGCGTTGTGGACTCTGCATCAACCTGACGTGTGCTTATCGGTTCCTGGAATCGTTAAGAAGTCACGCATGTCACCGCTAGCCCTGAAGCAGTTGTCTTTACGTCTGTTGGAAGAAACCTACATTGATCGCAAGCATGTTTACACCGATGGCTCCACTAATTCCAACAGCTCTACCGGAGCGGTGGTTGTTCCATCTGATGACGTACTGTTACAGTTCAAGTTTTCTCACATCACGACGTCGACAGCCGCAGAGCTCGCAGCGCTTCAAGGTGCGGTCAAGTACATCCTACAGCAGCCACCTAATCGATGGGCCATCTTTTGCGACTCCAGGTCAGCCTTACAAACACTACGGTTTGCTTTAAGGCACGGATTACACGAACAATCCGTGTACGAGATAAGGCACGACTACCACCAAGCACTCGAGGAAAAACATGATATTACATTTCAATGGTTGCCGAGTCATTGCGGAATTGTCGGCAATGATCGCGCGGATGAAGCTGCACGATCGGCTCATGACCAAGATCTGCGGACACCCATACCACTCTTGAGAACAGACGCCGCGTGGCGACTACAATCACTTGCACGCCGTATCACTCTTCTGCAATGGAATACGCCGGGTTTTTCCAACGCGCGCCTGTATTCGATTGACCCAAATTTGCAACTTCGTTTGCCATCGGGGCTCTCAAGACGCGATGCAACTTTACTGTGCCGCATGTAGTTGGGCGTGGCATTTACGAATGCGTATTCGTGTCTCATTGGAATGGCCAGCAGTGCGGCATGCAACATTTGCGACTGCGAGGAGACGCTTGAACACATTCTATGCCACTGCCCATCATACCACGCTCAACGACGTAGTATGGAAGCCAAGCTCCGTCACCTGGACTCAAGACCGCTGACAGAAAAGAAGATCTTGGGACCTTGGCCTACGGTCTCGCATATGCGCAAGGCCATGAAAGCCCTCTTGTGCTTCTTGAGGACCACAGGACTTCACGAGCGCCTGTGAACTAACAGCGAGAGTTCGTGTTGTGTAGTTCATCCATCCCTTTCTTACTCTTCTTCTTTCTTCTTTACCCTTTCTTTTCTATTATTCCCCCTTCCCCCACCCCAAGTGCAGGGTAGCCAACCGAGCCAAAGCTTGGTTAACCTCCCTGCCTTTCCTCTTCGTATCTCTCTCTCTCTCTCTCCAATGCGGAATCAAAAAAAGGTTTTGTAAATGCCGGCACAGGGTCGCGTCGGCGGAATGTCGGTGGGATGCAAAGAAAGAGGGAATGGTGGTGCAGTATTGTCTGAATTGCGATAATGTTATGAGCTCAGACTAATGCTCCACTTTTGTAATTCTTCATATGACTCCGTCTGATAGGCCCGCCACTCTGCAGGTAGTAGAATGAGGAGCTGACTGGTCATAAGACGGCGAAGACGTATGGGGAAATGCTGACGGGAACTCAGTCAGCTAAGCCGCGCCCTGTCCCTCCCCGTGTGAGCTATATACTAAGCATGCTCTCTCCCTCCTCGTGTTCACGTGCAACGCGCCGCGCCTTAAAGGGGGTGAAAACGAGAGGCCGGAAAAAAATATTTTAAATCCTTACAAAGTCCTGAAGCGGCAAACTTCGTAGCAAATTGTTCGGCGCGAGCACCACTTCTTACCCTGTTTGCACACGCGCACACTATTGATCCATAGATGGACTAGTGAAAAATGGCGCGTAATAAGCCTAGCGAAAGAAATAACTAAAGGCGGAACTTAAAGCTCGTGCCCCAAGTTAAGTTCGAAACACACTCGTTTCAGGTTATCCAAAAGAAGCGAACGAAAGCATTTTGGTTTTCGAGGCTCTCGACTTCCATGGCGCTGATATAAGGCAGGGTACTTTCAGGCAGCGAATGTGAACATCTGAGAGCTCTAAGAGTACCAGCAGCTGCCGGTGAAAAGGAAAAAATTGTTAAAGCACAGTACTCTTGCCATGTCTGCTGCTTGATAATAACGGAAAGGACGGGCTCAGAAAAAAAAGCACGAAAAAAAGTCGTAAAAATAAGCTACGAACAGTATTAAAACCGCTGCTGAGTGACACGTGCCGAGGCAAGCTATCACCGTAGAACTTGGTACTCTCCCGACCGTTGAGGCGTGACATAGAGGCCGGAAAGTTGCGCCGAACGAAGTCGGAACAGTGTTGTCTTGAAAACCTTCGCGAGTTATAGCTTTCGCTCGACTTGGCAGCGAGAGATTGATTGCGCTGTCATCTCAAGCAACGATGCCACTATTTCATGTAAAAAAATATTATAATGATAATAACAATAATAAACTCACGAAAACCTGTACATGCGAAGGCATGAACGCATTTTGCTCAAAAAAGCAAAGCTCCTTCTCAAAAAAGAAAGAAAGAAAGACAAAAAGAAATAAATAAAATAAACTCAGTAGCGATGCGCTCAAAATAGCGAAGCAAAATAGATATTTCGCTTCTCTTTTCATACAATCTGCGGCTCAGGTTAGATGCGTTCGTCTTCGTGCATCAGTCGACATACGAAGACCGGTTGCAGAAAATTTAGGTGCATTTATGAAGGTGAGTAGAGATAACTTACGGTATTAATAGTTGTTGGGGTTTTACGTTCTAAAACCACGATATGATTATGAGGGACGACGTAGTGGAGGGCTCCGGAAATTATGACCGTGTGATGTTCTTTAACGTGCACCTAAATGTAAGTACATCGGCCTCAGCCATTTCGCCTCCATCGAAATGCGGCGGCCGCGGCCGGGATTCGATCCCGCGACCTTCTGGTCAGCAAGTCGAGCACCATCACCACAAGAGCAACTGCGGCGGGTAACTATGAAATAGAGCAGAGAACATCTAATAACAGAATGTTTTATTTCTGTGAGAACAACAACAAAAAAAAGCAATGACAGCCGAACACGTGAAACTAAGATTCTGTTGTCGCTACAACACGCTGCATGATAAAACTAAGCAGGAGTAATGCCTAACAGAAAAAAAAGCTGATCCATTTCTATGTATTCGCTCTTACCACCGCCAATCGTTTAGTTTGTGACGAGATATTATTGGTGCGTTGAAACTTTCGGTCCGGCCTTGGTTCTTGTGCTGTTTTACAGTCAAAAGCCACGGCGAACCAGCTATGTTCCGGCGCTGCACGCTTCTGTAGTTAGAGGTAATTTATAAAAGGGCCCGAAATGCGGTCACCTTTGCGAAAGTAAGATGTTGTGAAACCGCGATTTGGGGTTGCGTTTGCTCGTACAAAAGTTGTTCAAGACAGATTATTCCTAGGCTGTTTCCGTCCAAATTATGCAATTATGCACGCGATATGATATTCGACGTCGATGTGTGATTTCTAACAGAAATAAACACCAAGGAAGGCGAAAGAAGAAAACAAACAAGACATACAGAAAAAGCATTACAAAACAAAATCTAAAAGACAACATATAAAAAATCAAATATAAAAAATCAATATAAAAACATTAAAATTAGAAAAAAAAATGAGAACTAAAAAAGCACTGGTCCCGTGCAGCGGGTTGGGAGTCATCCAAGTGTTGTAAGCCTCGCACCACTGCGGCACTGTAACACCACCACGAAACCCGCCCCTACCCATTGGAAACCGGTGGGTGGCCGGCTGGCACTGGGGATCGAACCCGGCACCTCCCGTAGTGGAAGCGGACGCCTAAGCGTATCGCCACCGCAGCGGTAGAAGTAAAAAAGCCATAGAAACAATAAAGACTTCATGAAAAATACGACGTGACAGCCACTACTTCCAACGTACTTAATAATGCAACAGTGTCTTTATTCAGTCTTAATCCAATAAGTTGTCTGCAACAAATTTCTAGTTCTGCGGGCCCTGCCCTATGTCACCAGAATAAGCCTCAGGCAAAAAAAAGGACGGCACCCTTTCCTGTCTCTCTTTCTACTTCTTTCCTTCGTGCTTGCGCAGTACGCCACCCGTTTGATATGAACCAACTAACCTGCAAGATGGTCTCATTGTCTGTCTTGTTTTCTAAACAATTCCATTGCATCTCTGCTGCTACTTTGTTGCATAATCGACAAGCTCTCAGTAGAAATTTAGTTGAACTTCGCGGATTAAATATGCAGGAGGAGTGAAAACGCACTTTATGTAATGCGGTAATATTATCCCCTTCGCGACCAGTAAATGTATATTCAGCCGATTAATAATACAAAGAAGTGGTTACAAAAATATTCTGAGAGGTCTAGTATTACTATCACGCGCGCACACGGGCCATTAGCGAGACTTCTCGTTCAAGCAGCCGCTCGTAATCAGGGACAAATGATTAGTCTACGTGCTGCCGCATTCCTTCAAGTTCTAGCGTAAAACGAAATAGCGTGCCCGAATACTGGCGACCCGAGAGCTTTACGGGCCATTGAGAACAGCCGTGTATGGCGGAAACATTAGAGAGTTTGAGAATTGGGGGCCCCAAGGAGCTTGGCGAGCCAAGAAGTTTGCGAGCCGCCAGGGCGCATGCGCAGAGCCCAAGCCGTTCTTGGGCTCTTGGGCTCGCGTTGACCCAAGGCCCAAAAATCGAAAACTAGCGTGGGTCTCCAAGACGTCTTGCATCTTCAGCGAGACGGCGCAAGACGCAGCGCGGGCCACGACGCAGTATGGCCCGCGTCTCGCATGAGTTTAATTTCGCCACTTGTGGTGCCCCGTGCGTTTGACCCAACGCAGCTTACGTTTGACCCAATTCTCAAACTCTGCTGATCCTCCGAACGCAAGAGCACCCTACCCAACGCAGCTTGGGGACCCAGTGTCTTTGTCGCTGATGGATATGTGGAGCTTGTATTACTTGTGGCCAGCAATGCATAATGAAGGAGACCAAGCAATGAGCCTGCGTAAAGAGGGTATGTAGGCCACCGAGTAACGACATACAATAAAATAGAATCACATTGCAACCACTCAAAAGGCAGTGTATGTTCGTGCTGGGCGTTGTGTCACCGCATGGTACTGACGGATTGTGACGCAACTTTTCTTTTTTTCTTTTGTTTTTAGAGCGCAGCTCTTACGCGCCCGTTCCTGCGTTGAACGGCGTCGGTGGCGTAACCGATAGAGCGAACGAAGACGAAAGAGAGCGAACGCGGAGACTGTCGATATCACGAGCCGCAAGCCTCTAACATCGCGTTCTTCCTCCGTCACGCGCGCTGGCCCCTCGGTCGTAGCTCGTGCGTATGCAGGGCTGGCACGTGCACTGCGGCTGGCTTGTAGCGTAGCGCGGAAAGAAACGAGGACAAAGAAGTACAGGACGAACAGAAGCGGCTGGCTTCACTTGTCGTAACGGGGCTGTCGGCGTTTCTCTTGGTTCGCGATGCCTGCAGTGCACAGAGCGGTGTGCGTAGCACTCGGGCGGCGGCAGTTTCTGTGGCAATATGTAACGAATGTTACATTGCTACGACTGCGGATAACCAAAGCTTCAAACACAGTTGGCGATGCCCCAACATGAAGCTGCGCTCAGAATTCGCATTAGGCAGTATCGTAATCGTCGGTGATTCTTTTTTTTTTTAAATGCGAAGCATTTCTTAGCGAACTTCTGCGACTTTGACCGTATCTATCTATCTATCTATCTATCTATCTATCTATCTATCTATCTATCTATCTATCTATCTATCTATCTATCTATCTATCTATCTATCTATCTAGCCGCCTACGACTTCGTGCTCTCCTGGTCGCATGGTTAATCGAATGTGCACCAAAATTGGTATGGTGTAACATGACTGTATGGCGAACATAAATGACAAGTCATAACATGAAAATCATGACACGAATGTCATGTACAGCATGATTTACATGCTACGCTCAAGGTGCGCTGGCGGCCGTTTCGCTAGCTTGATATACACCAAAATTGGCGTCTTGCGATGGGACCGTGTGACGAACATAAATAACACGAGTTATCATGAAAATCATGACACGCATGTCATGTACAGCATGACTTACGTGCGACGCTCATGGGGCGCTGGCGGCCGTTTCGCTAGATTGATATGCACCAATATTGGTCTCTTCCGACGTGACCGTGTGACGAACATAAATAACACGAGTTATCATGAAAATCATGACACGCATGTCGTGTACAGCATGACTTACGTGCCACGCTCATGGGGCGCTGGCCGCCGTTTCGCTAGATTGATATGCACCGAAATTGGTATCTTGCGACGTGACCGTGTGACGAACATTAATAACACGAGTTATCATGAAAATCATGACACGCATGTCATGTACAGCATGACTTACGTGCCACGCTCATGGTGCGCTGGCGGCCGTTTCGCTAGCTTGATATACACCAATATTGGTCTCTTCCGACGTGACCGTGTGACGAACATAAATAACACGAGTTATCATGAAAATCATGACACGCATGTCATGTACAGCATGACTTACGTGCCACGCTCATGGGGCGCTGGCGGCCGTTTCGCTAGATTGATATACACCAATATTGATCTCTTCCGACGTGATCGTGTGACGAACATAAATAACACGAGTTATCATGAAAATCATGACACGCACGTCATGTACAGCATGACTTACGTGCCACGCTCATTGGGTGCTGGCGGCCGTTTCGCTAGATTGATATACACCAATATTGGTCTCTACCGACGTGACCGTGTGACGAACATAAATAACACGAGTTAACATGAAAATCATGACACGCATGTCATGTACAGCATGACTTACGTGCCACACTCATGGGGCGCTGGCGGCCGTTTCGCTAGATTGATATACACCAAAATTGGTATCTTGCGACGTGACCGTGTGACGAACATAAATAACACGAGTTATCATGAAAATCATGACACGCATGCCATGTACAGCCTGACTTACGTGCCACGCTCATGGTGCGCTGGCGGCCGTTTCGCTAGCTTGATATACACAAAAATTGGTATCTTGCGACGTGACTGTGTGACGAACATAAATAACACGAGTTAACATGAAAGTCATGACACACATGTCATGTACAGCATGACTTACGTGCCACGCTCATGGTGCCCTGGCGGCCGTTTCTCTAGGTTGATCGACCCCCAAGTTGGTACTGCGCGACGTTACTGTGTGACGAACATAAATAATAGGAGTTAACATGAAAACGATGACACGCATTTTCCTCAATGACATACAAGACGATGTATGCAGCTCTTTGCTGGCTGCTTCGCATTACATCGATTCCCACAATGCGTGGGATCTGCCGGCTTTTTTTTACAACGGCTAGTATTAGCAACTGTCGCTGCAAATCTGGCCGCTAAAGAAAATGTGGGTTTTTACGTATATGTTCGAGTCAAAATTACGCCGATATGACACGAATCGTAGAAGCTGGAAACTAAAGATACGTTCATTGCAGAGCCCTCAATTTTCGCGTGTAAATCCGTGGATATTTAACACACATCAAACAGTGCGTTTACCGAGCACTAACCACGGCCGAACTACTTTTGTATCATTTCGAGGGGTTTGCCATAAGGCGCACGCACTAAACGTTTCTGAAGGGGAATAAGTATATATTCAGTACTTTACGATGCAGCTACTGCAGGAATGAATGAGCGAATTTGTTGTCCTTGATCCAGCCGGTAAATTTATCTGTAATATGTTGTTTTAGTTTGACCTTCCTGACTGTCTCGTACATTTTTTTCTTTAGTGCCAGGGTACAGCAGTAAAAAGCATACTGCACTCCACGTCTAGACCGTATTCAGGGCTAAACGCACTGTAATAAATAACTGCGTGTTCGTAAATCACGCGAAAAAAATTCAAAAGAATGTTTCACCACTTATGCTGTCCCGGCACAAGAGACGCAATATTTGGTTAGTTACAACTGCTTTTGATAGTTACAAGCAAACAAATCGAATGGCTCCGTGGTAACTTAACGTTATAAAGAACCACACGCGTGATACGGAGAGAAGATAGAAGTATGTGTTCGACTGCCAATATGTCTTTCCGTACACTTTCATTGTGCTTTTCATTTTATTTCTACATTTCAACTAAACATAATAACCAATTTCCTTTGCGTTTTATTATCTGCGATCTCGTGAGCTTTTTGTGAGGTGGAAGAAATACTCTCCTTTCCAGGTAGAAGTGTTTCGTGAATCCATTAAAAGTGATCAAAGTGTCACGGAAATCTTGGACTCCGAACTGTGACAAGGCTTCACCTCACGCACGGATTGTTAGTACGCGCGCCTGGGAGTGGGCTATGTCGTTGAGGTTGGTGAGTTAGTCCAAATTTTGGCCTAAGTGGGCCGGGAACCAGGTGATCGTGCGCATAGTTATTGCCCTGTTTTTAAGGACGTCATGGGCCTCTTTCGCTATGGAGACCGAGGCAAACGCCGGCGGTTATATATTATATTCTTTGTCTAGCTTCACTGCGGAATCGAAGAACAAATCATTTATGTGTGATGTTATTCCTTCTTGCACATCGCAGGAAGAAAGCTGCGACTTTAAAAAGACTATACCCGGAGAGAAGTGTGCGAGTAACAACAAAACGCTGCTGTCATCGTGGATACGCAATCACGCGTATCTCGACCAACTGCCGTACACGTGGTTATTCCCAAATGCCAAAGGTATAGCTCTACACCGACTGCATCCATTCGATCGCCCGAACGAAAAAGAAAGACAACGAGCTTTGATTCTATAGAAATGATGACTCAGGAGCTGCTATTGCGTGTTACCCTCGAACGTGGAGTGTGTACGTTGCTTTTACCTCATTTAAAATGCCTTGGTGCGAAGTACACAAAAAAATAAAAGGCGACTTCATTTCAAGCACTATCTCTCCGAAAGACACGCCCTTAGCGTCCCACGCAATCGCCGAATGTTTTCGGTGTGCCGAGTATGCATAGAAGTGACACCGTGGGCGACATCGCAGTACCGCTAGAAGATAGGACTCATTCCCGAAGAAATCCGGTGCACCACGTGCCGTGTACATTGATGAAGGCCGGGCCCGGTGCCGGTACAAATACAATCACGCACGGTGTGTTTACTGTCACGTCGTCCAACATGGAAATCCAAGCGAGGAAGCCGCATTCGCCTTTGTGGCGCACGTAGATGTCCACATCAACATACGCAACGCGTGGGCTTCAGCTTATCATATGAGGGAAGTGGCAATTCTCTTAGGTGGGAGTTGCGTCGCCCGACTTGTACTCTCGCAGTTCGCAGAAATATAGGAGCCGGCATCGACTACGCACGCTTTCTTTCCTTATTCCATTTTTTTTTCTTTTGTCGGTTTGTGTATTGAAGCAACTCATGTACACGGCCACTTCAATATCTTTTGAAATGAGGACACCTTCATTTCAAAAGAATGTCCTCTGCCGAGTGACGCACTTACTTTCGGGAACACGGAAGTCAATAATATTTCTGTTCGGGAAGACAGTTATTTACACTGTCAGAATGAATTCGTAGTTGTTCGTAAACTCGACGACGCTGGAGTTCTGCTTGATTAACTAAGCGTGATTTGAAACGAGCTTATATATTTGATAGAGTTTGAATTAATTATTCTTGCTTCGCACAAGTGCAGAAGGTATATATAGCTTAGCTTTTTTCGTATTGCACTGCTGGGCTCGAGGTCGCCGGTTCGATCTCCGCCACAGTTTGGTGGCCAAATTAGGTTGGACCGAAATGCGATGCTGGTCGCGTTTAAGGTCACGTTTAAAAGGTGCTCAATGGGCGCGTTAAAGAACCGCAGATGGTAAAAATTAATGCAACAGAAACGAAAGTTTGTCAATTTCAAAGAGTGGACTTACGAATCGAATTTTGATCTAAAAACAAATACTATTTAATTTTTGTTCAAAATTCCAAAAAAGTAATAATTTAATTAATTTAATTGTTGGAGTTTTACGTCGAAAAGCTACGATATGATTATGAGGGACGCCATAGTGGAGATCAGAAATTTCGACCACCTGGGGCTCTTTAGCATGCACGTAAATATAAGTAAACAGGCCTCTATAGCATATTGCCTCCATCGAAACGCGGCCGCCGCGGCCGGCATTCGATCCCGCAACCTTCGGGTCAGCGGGCAATTTCGAATATTCGTACATCCCTGGTATGCAGAATCACTTTTTGGTTGCAAACGGGAAAATAGAGAGAGAGAGAAAGAAACGCCATATCCAATTGGACAAAGACTAAAGGCGCAAATGAAGTTGATCACTGCACGGGTGAGTTTCTCTGAAGCGGAAGTGAAGATGTGTCCAATGAGAGCCTCATTGAATGGCATTCACGAATCATACGTGCCAAATATTACGTGAGCTGAACACAGGTGGCTATAATTAGCCCGTAAATTAATAATCAGCTCAGTACGCACCATGATCTCACCTAATGAACAAGCAAGAAAGATAAAGAGCGCAGTAAAATCATAATGGACGCAGTAAACGAAAATGGGCATACATTGACTGCACGACATGTTCATCGAGCGAAACGGACACGCTGACTGGTCGACAAGAATTGCGTTCGTGGCAGTTCGGTAAACGAAGTTTGCCCTTTGTTGTTTTATTATTCTTATAACGACTTCTTTTGTTCTATCGTGCCTTACTCCTCTTCTAGTTCAATGTACTCACCGTGGTATGGGCTGTGAAAGCGACGGATATTTCAAACCTCGCCCGTGAGTAACAACGAAATAGGCACTCATGCACTTTAAACAACACCTACGTATAAGCACGAAACAACAATGAAACATTTAAAGCTCTCGATGGCGTGTTGGGAACGTTGTCTCTTCTCTGGAAGCTAGAATGCTGTTGCTTGAGCAGTGTCGTACGACTGCAAGATTGTCATGTCAACACACACGACAAGAAAAGAGCACATCCAGTGCATCGGTATACGCCGATATAGTGCTGAGCTCTTATTCTCTGACTACCGGCAAGATGAAGTAGGCGACGCGTACCAGTCCGAACAATACAGTGCCGAACGCTGCGCCATGCGATGTCAGAATCCATATCGCGTATAGCATGAAACGCGATGTCTCGTGGATGTGTCTCTGCACTGGCACCAGGTTCAATGACACAGTCATAGGCGTTGCCCAACGCTGCTGTGCGCTGCCTTCGAACGTATACGGCCTGACATCGGCGCTATGGTTCATTGATCAGTTATAAGATCTGCGTCGACCGCGAAAGCTCAGTCAGCAGTGACTACTTCGTCGTAGCGACGCGGTAACGCTGTCGATATTCAGCAACATCGGAGACATGTCAGAGCTGTCAGCTTTTATTGGTGTAAAACGGAGTGCATATATATACAGGGTCTTCGAAGTTAGCGGTACTCTCTTTATTTTGCGCTGGATGCGCAAGTTATTCTGGCGCACTCGTTCTGTATACGTTCGTTCTGGCGGATACACTTTTTGCGAACATGACACTTCAGAGCCGTAATTAACAAAGGTGCCTTCATTTTTGTTTTTTTTTTTGTTTTTTTTTACTATCTTGATTCTGGTATCTTATTTGAGCAGGAACTTCACTTTGATTATCATAGACTAGCCCTCAGGTTCTGAAAAATTAATCACCATATTGGACACTCAGTCAGACGATTTCGCATTCGTGAGCTATATAATCTTGACATGACATCGATCCTCATTATTACGATCCAGCTCGCGTGAAGGAAAGGAAAGGAAGAAAGTCCGTGTTTGCTTGTTTTCGTCCTATGAGAGTGAGAGCGCCGCTGTTGTGTCATCTTCGTCCATGCGTGCAAACGACGACCACGCGCGGTAAGCGACGTCGCGAAGGGGGCTTGACATATTGTTGTAGGTCCACGATGCTGAACGCGAAAGGGATGTGAAATTTGATAGTCACTATATCTCTAAACAGAAGCGGTCCAAAAGACCGAAACAAAGTGAAATATCCCAATGCAGTTGTCAACGCTTCGAAAATAAGGACGTACCATAACAGCGGTAAAAGTAATTAGAAAGCTAGCGACTCTGTCACGAAAATTGTGTGTCAGAAACGCATGAAATGCCTCCGTTAGCGTATTTTGCGTAGATAGCGTACAATTCTCATTGAAGTATTCGTTAGTGAAGTTTTAAAGACCCTGTATACTGTAAGCTCTGGAAAGAACTTGATGATTTCTTCCGCATCGCGCGACTGAACTTTGTCGACGAGCCGACGCGGCGATGCCGGAGAGCGACTCTCTCGTTTGCTCATGAGTCGACAAGGCAAGAATGAGCATTGTATCTTTCGGCCCGAATTCCTAAGAGCACTACAAGAACCAAGTGATCGATGAGAATTGTTTGTGAGTTTTTATTTGTGGTCGAGTAGGACGCTATTCCTAAAGATGCCAGAGCTGGAGAGTTCGCCGAGGCCTTTGGTTTCGAAATCATCCTCTTCGCTGGACTTAAGGGTGTCTTCCGCATCAATAAATGTGCACTGATGCTGATTAACTCAATTGGCATGATGTCATTCCTTAGGGTATATGAAAGCCGGAGAACTCGGAGGTGGCTTTTGATTTCCCTGTCGCAATCTTCGCTGCACTCAACTGTACTCGAGTGTGCATTCTGCTTCAGTGAATTTGCACTGAACCCGATTAACCATATAGAGAGTTGTGGAATAAAGAAGGATGCATTATAGCGTCCGTTGTATTGAAGAGCGCCTCACGGTTAATTATGGCCGCGGAAGCTTCCTGCCCAAGCCCTATATACTTTTCGGAAATGACTCCATTGTGGTGTCGCATTATTACCGCTTGAGAGACCCCTTAGAGAGTGCCGACAACGACCTTCATGAAGGAGTAATGCCGCAGTTGCTCTCTGTTTCTTTAACTCTTCAGTGCAGCAGACATTGCCGCTTGGTTGGCAGTATTCAGAAGCAACTGGTAATCGATGACGTTGCTTGAGAGACGACTTTCATGACAATTGGACAGTTGAGTGGGGAAAAAGATTGTTATTTATGCTGTTCATCGACCCTAACTAAACCTGAAGTAGCTGCAAAACAAACCACGGAAAATAGCCACGAGAAGAAGAAAGCGAATGGCCTCGATTCGGGAGCTGTGAGCAGATTCATAAGCACAAGCTTTCGCTAATTATGAAAGCCGATCTATTTGATATGTTATCCATGATCTCTCGACACGTTGTCTTTATCACTTGCTCGAACACTGTTGACCCCGAATGGATGCTGTTAAGGCAAAAGCCTTCGATGCCTCATCAAGCGCGAAAACTTACCGTCGGCGTCAACACGCGTGATGCTAAAATCCAAAGGATCATCATGACGTGATGACGTAACATATAACATTTAAAGTTTCACAGCAGCGCCCCTCCCCCCGTTTAGTCGAGTCCGAAAGAAAACGAGAAGCGTGAAAAGCTGGGCCGATTGGTTCATGTTTAGACGCGAGAAACCAGTGAAAACTCGTTAACAAGGACGAAGAAGACGGCGACGGTGTGCGACTGAATGTGTCTTCTTCTTCGTCCTTATTACGAGCCTTCGCTGGTTTCTCGCATCTAAACGAAGTAAACGAGCCCCGCAATGAATGTAAAAAATGAGAATGAAGCGATGACGTGCTTCTCACAAAGGCTTGCCATTGATCCCCGGCTTTCCGGGCTAAAAGTGGGAAGTAAACAGTTCTTCGAATGCAACATCAGAGGTTCTTGGTCGCTGTTATTGTAAAAAAAAAGCATGCGTAGCCATGGCCCTGCGCGCTAAAAAAGGACATGAAAGGTCCGACTGAGTAAAGGTATGGGCGTAATTGACGCCCCCTTTTAGATGGATCGAAACACCTGAAAGAGACGAACGAAGCCTCGCACTGTATTCACACGGGCCCGTCTGGAGATCGATTGGGTGGAGACGCGCGGGCCCCGCAGTAGTGCCACAGAAAGCCCGGTCCACGCAACGCTTCAGCGGCGCGTGTCTCTCACAGGCACACGCGAGAGCTTGCCTTTTTGGCACGTCAAAACGCTACATGTCATTGTATACGGAGGAGCGCGCCTGATGTGCGGACGTGACTGGCAAATGTTGCACAATTCCCCTGCACTTCTCCTGCAATGCAATTTTCCTAAGACGTATAGCTTTTTGTACTACCCTTTTTCTTTTTTAGGGCAAACCACTGCAAACGAGATCGCCAGGCTTTCTGGGAACTGCATGATAAGCACTTGTTTTTTTTCTGTGATCGGCGTTGCTATTTATATTTTGTTTTTCTTGTTGTTTTTTGCCACGAATTAGACAACGAAATATATGTTCGGTGCGTGTGCCCGTGAAAGCGTGAAAGTACACTGGCGCGGAGGTCAGTGCTGGGCCAGTGACAGTTTCGCTTTTACGCCTGGTGCTTTGTTTTTTGTCTGTATTTTTTTTAGTGGGTGGGAGGCGGACATGTCCAAGTTTCACGAGCCACTTTCTCGTCCGAAAATAACATCGTGTCGAGGAAAATTGTCGGCCACTGTGGCCAACTGCAAGCCAGAGGTTTCGGCGTCCTTTTTTTATATGTTCCCCTCGTCAAGGTTACTCTGCAGTGCATAAAGAAAGAAAGAAAGAAAGAAAGAAAGAAAGAAAGAAAGAAAGAAAGAAAGAAAGAAAGAAAGAAAGAAAGAAAGAAAGAAAGAAAGAAAGAAAGAAATGATCCTGCACGGGCCTGCTCGCTCTTCTCGAAAACATAGATCGCAACATAGAAAATGCGCTCTGTTTTGATTTGGCGCAAATAACGAGAAAAGCTGCACACCATAAAAGAAATGGCGGACATGACCAAGACCCGCCACATGGGTCTAGTGGTTATGGTGCTCGACTGCTGACTAGTGATGCAGAACTATCGTTAAATTGACTATCAATAGCATCGATAGTTTTTTTAACTATCGATAGTGTAAATAAACAATCGATAGTTCTGCTATGGACAAACTATCGATAGTGCAATTGGTAATACCATCGTTAATTTTACTAGTGATATTGCTGCCACGCGTGTTTATTGCTTTGTCTTGACGTGTTCAGGTTTCACCCACAAAGACTGTTAGCAACGTTTGACGCAAACCGCGCCGTAATTTTTGAGAAGCTTCACGATTGTTTGAGATCATTATGTTAAGATTACGCGCCGGACGCGAATAGTCAAGTTTGTTCGAGAGCTTGCGCGAGCATTAGCGATAACGCTGGAAGGTTTGATCACTGATGTAGAAAAGACGACGCGTTCCACCGATGATCAGATTACTCGACGGACGACGACTGTTCTCGCCGCTATCAGTGCGCAGCGTGCACCGCTTGTACTTTGAATTTTGATTTTCTGGGCACAAGTGCGCCCAAATAAAGAGCTGAGTGTTTCCCAGACTTGTTGCAGCATTCTTCACCGTCACAACCACTTGTAATAATAATAATAATAATAATATCTGGGGTTTGGCGTCCCAAAACCACGATATGATTATGAGAGACGCCGTAGTGGAGGGCTCCGGAAATTTCGACCACCTGGGGTTCTTTAACGTGCACCTAAATCTAAGTACACGGGCCTCGAACATTTTCGCCTCCATCGAAAATGCAGCCGCCGAGGCCGAGATTCGATCCCGCGACCTTCGGGTCAGCAGTCAAGTGCCACGACCACTAGACCACCGTGGCGGGGCCACAACCACTTGTCAATACTGTCCATACTGGAGTGAATAATGATGCTGTTGCTAGCCGGCCATATTGCCAAAATATTGGGATAACCTACTATCAGCTTCGCTTATTTTATGAGCAATTTTTGGCGAGAAAAATAAATTATTTCCGCAGAGAAAACGGCGGGATATATCCATCAATAAATTGGTATCCGAAAGCAACCACTTACAACTTACTATTAACAAACATAGTTCTTGATATTTTTTTTTATTTTGAAATCATAAAAAGCAATAAATTTTCAAGCCGCGATGTCCTACCACATGTAACGGCTTCCTTTCCGCTACAGCTGAACAGTTTCACTTTATGATCATGTGTCATTAAAGCACGCTGGTGAAGAACACAAACATGTCAACTTTCTTGCCCTTCGGCCTGCTTCTCCGGCTCCACTGTGTGCCACGCGTGCGGGAACAAAGTTTATTCTGCAATTAGTTCGGGCTGTTGATTTTATACTATCGATAGTACCATCAATTGTTTTACTATCGATAGCGCTATCGATAGTATTTTTTACCATCGATAGTTCTATAGTGACTCAGCTATCGATAGTATCGATAGTACCATCGATAGTTCTGCATCACTACTGCTGACCCGAAGGCCGTAGAATCGAATCCCGGCCGCGGTGGCCGCGTTTCGATGGAGGCGAAATGCTAGAGGCCCGTGTACTTAGATTCAGATGCAAGTTACAGAACACCAGATGGCCAAAATTTACGGAGCCCTCCACTACGGCGACCCTCATAATCATATCGTGGTTTTGGGACGTAAAACCCGAACAATTATTATATTATTGGTGTGTGTACGTGTATAGGATGTGTGCTGCTGTGATTCTGCGCTTGCGCTCGGCTTCTTGGGCGAGAAGTGCTGAGTCTTGCCAGAGTATTCTCGTCTTGCCTAGCTTGGCACATGCGCTCCGCAATTTCTCTGAACGAAAATTATCCAGCGCATAATGAATAAGCGCTCTTGTTGATGCCTTCATCTCTGTGTCCTCGTTCTTTGCGCTTTTTTCATTTCACCAGCTCGCCCAACAATCCATTCTTCTAAGTTATCCAACACATACGTGGCATGGTGGTCTTCCTCCTATACTTCTAGTGCTGCTGCGGCCATTTTGTTCATGCAAAGGGGGGGGGGGGGTGATGTAAAGAAACGCGAACAGCGCGGTGCTCTGTTTTCATCGAGCTCTGAAGTCCGTGACAATAAAAAAGATGCTAGAGTGGTCCTTGATTGTATCATGGACGATTCTAGTGGATTTTTCTTACCATACAGGCTAGAACTTCTTGAAGAGAAATGCGAAGCAGCAGAGCGCGTAGATACCGCAGTGTTCGGGTTTCTTTCCATCGCGACAGTACGTGTTGTGGTAACAATGACGTTTACGTATGCGCATGTTAATGAAGGCAACTTGATATATACAGTCACGTAGTCTTGTGTTTCACGTTCCACATTCACGTTCCACGTGCAGTCGTCTCTGTCGCTGTCTTGTACGTTTTCATTGTGTTTTCCCTTGCACGTGTCTGGTCCCAGATTTCTTTTGTCACTTATCGGTCCCCACTTGTAAACAGGCTCCTATTCCCGAGTGCTTAAGAACTGCTAATCGCTAAAGCAGCTTAGTTTCTTTGTTTTTCTTATATATTCGTCGCTTTTCTGTCGACAGTCCTGCAAACGAAGATCGCCTCACTTGTTAATCATTAAGCTGTTCTTGTGAAACAGGACAAGACAAACGAAAAAAAAAAAAGAACACACACTCACGGAGGCGGCTATTTTACCGTCCCAGCTGAACAAACAGGTCTAAAATAGTAAGTCAGTGGACACCGTTTTTCTGCCCCACAAAATCTTGAGCACAGATGGACCCGCCACGGTGGTGTTGTGGTCATGGTGCTCGACTGCTGACCTGCAGGTCGCGGGATCGAATCCCGGCCGCGGCGGCCGCATTTTCGATGGAGGCGAAAGTGATTTAGGCCCGTGTACGTTAGGTGCACGTTCAAGAACACCAGATGGTCAAAATTTCCAGAGCCCTCCACTACGGCGTCTCTCATAATAAAATCGTGGTTTCCGGACGTTAAACCCAACAGTTATTAATTATCCTCAGCACACGTGCGCGTTCGTTAACAAGACTTAATAGGGAGTCATGTCATTGTAGGCGCTTTTGGATTGTTTTCACGTGCGGCACGTGTTCAACCAAACTTCGTACGGCGTTATCTGTTGATTACGCTCGTGTATTCTCGGCGTTACATGGGTGAGTAATAGTCTCCAAAGCAATTTCACCCTATTCGATTGGTGTGACACTGCGTGGGCGGCTAAATTTACCGCTAAGCAGATTACATAGCGCAGAAAAGAACACCGAAGAATAAGACGATAGGACGAGCGCTAACTTTCAACAAAACTTTATTGCAGATTGTGTGCATATATAAGTACAATATATGAAACTGCAAAAAAAAAAAGAAGGAAAAGGACAGGCTGCAGAAAAGAGAAAGAGTAGTGTCACGCGTGAAGTGCGCCAATTAACAATTCAAGTTCCTTCTTTGATAATGTTATTGATGGTTTTGGGACGTTAAACCCAAAATATTAAAATTAATGTTATTGACAGCATGCTCACACATTCATCACCTGCGCGCACTATTTCAAGCGCTTCGTTTATCTCCCTGGTTAAACTGTTCCCAAGGTGATACAAGACAGTGGTCTGTTGGAAAAGCGGATGACAACGTGGAAACACGCCACAACGCCACATTTTTTTTAAGATGGGCTATTAGTTGTCCGTCTACTGCCACATTGCGAAATTCGTTGTTGTGCTCTTGCAGCCATACATTCAAACACCAGTCTGTCTGCCCTGTGGTGTTTACCACACGAAAGTGGTATCTGGTACACTATACCCGTTCTGCAAGAAACGTAAGCTGAGGGGTGCCCAACTGAATGCTCGGGTCTCCGCGTTTTAGAGGGGCTAAATTTATACCGCTGCGTCTTTTGCCTACCTCTCGTTACCGCAGTCGTTATTCACAAAAATACCAACAGGCTTTCCTCTATCTCGCAAGGCTGTACTTGCGCCCGGTGCTCACGCCTAGTTGAATTTCAGAACAGTAGTTGGTGGGCTCCTCGGTGACGATGTGGTGTCTCGTTGGACTCTGTTGCACGTTCATCACCTGCGCCTCTTTACACTGCCCTGCATTCTGCAACCGGTTTCACTCGTCTTCTGGCCGCACTAAAGAACAAAAAGCTGAATATAGTCTGGCAAAAAAATGAAGCCGTTTCCAGCAAGGCAATAGTACACCTTCCTTGCAAAGAGTGTTGCAAGGAGAGTGAGATCGACTACCAACTCAACCCACTTCCATCGTGTTCAAGCAAAGGAAGCTTATATTGGGTTGTTTCAAAATGTAATGTCACTTGGACTCCACCAGCAACGTTTGTAGACATGTTATTTGTAGTAGTATATCTCTAGTATATTGTCATTATTGCTTAATATATTGTCAAGTGTAGCATGCAAGCAGGGCTTAAAGTCAGGGGGGGGGGCGGTTCCCCCTCCATTTTTTAAGGAGAGGCCCGGCCCCCCCTCGGCAGTCCGATGGTGGCACTGCGGCACCCAGTTGACAAGTGCTGGAGTTGAATTTTCTGGCAGTAGTGCTTTGTGCGGGGAAATTATACTCTGCAATTTTCTGAATAATGATTTAATCACGAATGTTTTGTTGACGGGGTGTCAGCAAAACAGAAGCAAACAGGTATCGTTGTACTGCTGAATGCAATTCACTGAGACACTGAACACCACGGGCAACGCCTCCTAAAACCACGGGTCACCACTCTGTTCGACAGAGCGTCTTGGCACAGCATACTGTTTCACGAGGCACCTGAGTGTGAAGCTACCTGCTCGTGAATCAGTAATGGTTCACCTTGGTCTATTTAGTTTGCCACTCAATTTTCATTCTTTTAGTTGTGCATCACAAGTCTGTAATAGCAAAAACGCATGTATTTTGCCTACTTTATTAGGCAAGTGGTAGTGAAAATAAAAGATAGCATTGTCGTGCGTGAGGCTCTGAATCCAGTGAGTCAACTAATGTTGCTTATTTTGAGCTCACATATCTTAAGGCCTTTACATCCCGAGTTATCTTTGAAAAATCGTTTTCAAAATAATTTCATTTAATGCTTGATTGGATTGACACGTCGAATAAATGCCCGAAATACATTCGGAATAATATATGTTTCTGTATAGCATTCATAGGCATTTCTTCAGTTGGCTTCACTGCATTGTGATCATCGCAAACACCTCTCTTAACGCTTAATCTATAGCATATACATATACAGTGAAATCTCGTTGATACAATTTTGCATATTACGTTTTTCAGCCTAATACATTGTTTTTATTCCCGGCCAACATCCCTTGGAAATAATGCATTTTCATGCGTTAATTACATCCCGGTCGCCGCGGCTGCATATTCGATGGAGGCGAGAATGCTAGATGCCTAGGTACTTAGATTTAGGTGCACGTTAAAGAACACCAGGTGGACTAAATTTCTGGAGCCCTTCACTACGGGGTCTCTCATAATCATATCGTGGTTTTGGGACGTTAAACCCCAGATATTATTATTATTATTATTATTATTATTATTATTATTATTATTATTATTATTATTATTATTATTATTATTATTATTATTATTATTATTATGCGTTAATTACGATCACATTTTTGCCCAAAATTGGATAATACGACCGCGAAAGTGGATCTTGACCGATATATATAGAAATCCTGCGTTTTTCTTCGGTATGCCAGCTCACACCGCGTTCCAACAACCCACGATCTGCTCGTCAGAGCCGCTAAGGCCACAGCAGCATCGGTTTTGCGGCGAAAAGATCGCTGCGAGGCGATCTTTTCTGCGGTATATATATATATATATATATATATAATATATATATATATATATATATATATATATATATATATATATATATATATATATATATATATATATATACTCGCACTCTCACGGAGATGAGATGCTCTCCATGTATGTCTCATCTGACCACCATGACTGGGACCTGGCGCTACCTCACGTGACCTTCGCTTACAATTCATCGCGTCATGATACCGCCGGTTACTCACCTTTTTATATGCTCTATGGCCGTGATCCGACGTTACCACTGGACACCCTACTTCCGGCTACTACATCTCCGCCGAGCGAATACGCACGGGATGCTATCGCTCGTGCCGACCACGCGCGTCAGATAGCCCGCTCTAGGCTGTCGGCTTCACAAGCAGCCCAGAAGACTCTCTACGACAGCAGGCATGTCGACGTTCGTTTCTCGCCTGGTTCCCTGGTTCTCCTGTGGTGCCCGATTCGTCGTGTTGGCCTGTCCGAGAAGTTGTTATCCCGCTACATGGGTCCGTACCGTATCGTCCGCCAGGTAACGGACGTCACCTACGAGATCGTTCCCGTTTCCGAGACTAGCCCGCCTGCAAACACGCCCAGTGACGTAGTGCACGTCAGTTGGCTAAAACAATACCGCCCTCCTTCTGAAGAACATGGTTAAAGCTCACCGAGACGGCGCTTTTACCGCCGGGGGTAATGCTACGTAGCTAACCCATCAAGAGCCAGACATTCTGCGTACAGAAGACGACAAAGAGGACTGGCCTGGCTGCCTGCTGTGGGTGCTGTCCTCCATCTTGCTCGATGCTGTGCACATCAGTGTAAATACACTTGTAAATAGTCACGCCTCGTGTCATTTTCCGTAACAATATACATATATATATATATATATATATATATATATATATATATATATATATATATATATATATATATATATATATATATATATATATATAATGTGTGTGTGTGTGTGTGTGTGTGTGCGTGCGTGCGTGCGTGCGTGCGTGCGTGCGTGCGTGTGTATTGCCGCTTTATGAGGGCCCCCCCTCCAAAGAAGGGAGACTTTAAGCCCTGCATGCAAGAGACAAAGAAAATCATTCCTCCATTGTTTCTATAGGCGTAACCCGCCGTGGTGGTCTAGTGGTTATGGCGCCTGACTGCTCACCCGAAGGTGAGCTGTCGCGGGATCGAATCCTGGTCGCGGCGGCCGCATTTCGACGAAGGCAAAATGGTAGAGGCCCTTGTACTTAGATTTAAGTGCACGTAAGAATAACCGTATAATGTTTACCACGGTATGGAAAACATCGTCGACGAAGGCAAAGCGTTAGATGGAATGACGAAATTAAGAAGTTCGCAAGGATAAAATGGAATCAGCTGGCACAGGATAGGGGAAACTGGAAAACATGTCCTGCATTGTCCTGCATTGGACCAAAGCAGGCTGATAATTATTATGAAAGAACCCCAGGTGGTTGCAATTTCCGGAGCCCTCCACTACGTCGTCCCTCAAAATGATATCGTCCTTTTGGGACTAAAACCTCGCGAGTTATTATTAGTTTCTAAACTTAAGAAAGCGCCATGCACTCATCTCTCGTAATGCTAACTTTGCGTCGGCCTTATCTCTTTGAATTCCAGAAGACCAGGGACGTGTACCAGACCCGTGGGAACTCCGGAAGATGGTGTAGTCGGCAAATTCTGTTCAGGCAAGCGGCGTGATGCCCAGGGGAAATAATAGCTTTAGCATAGCCTTAAGCGCTTGTTGTTAAGCGAATACGTATAGTGTGCGCGGTCGACAAAGCGCCATCGGTGATGCAGCTTCTCAGGAACTTTTCGCATGATACTGAAGTGAAAGCGGGCCCGCGGTACAGTATCTGTTTATCATGAACAGTATCTTCGACCGGCTTCGTCGTCTCGTTATGCAGATGAAAGCAGGGTCTTTGAACGGAAGGTTATGGTAATAAGAGATTAGGAAACGTCTCAACCATAGCTGATGCTGTGGAGAGTCGTTCTTTAACGTGAGCGCAGAACACTTCACGAGCGTCCTTTTTTCTTCTTTTTTTTTTTTGTTTTGGTGAAACACAAAGGAAACTTTTCTTGGTGTATGTGCTACGTCAGCAAGCTTGTGCAACGCTCTCAGCATAAAGTGGAGGGCAGCGAAATGAGGGAAGCTTTAGGCTCGAGATCCCACGCCCCTCAGTCAGAAAATGATACTTAACCTACAAAAACAGTTCCAAACCGCGTTTCAGCCTTCAGTGCTTGTTACCGGCTGTCTTTTGCTTGCGCTTTAAACGCAGATGTGCTCCAGTTCAATAACCGGTTGAACGCGGCGCTGATGCGCGAGCTACGTGGATCGCTTCGATCGAAAGGGCACTTACGACGTCGACGCTTTTGATCCTGAAAGATAATTGGCGGCGTTAAATGCAAATGAACTTATAAAGGTTCAGTCTTTCTTTCATCTTGTTGGGAAGTTTAGGAAGATGAGAACGCTGCGACACGCTGCTTTCCGCTTGGGATCTCGTGTTCCTGTTTTATTGAGGTTTTATCCAAACTGAACTCCCTTCGACCTCGCCTGAGTTGAACACAGTATTGACCGCGCAATCTAAATCGACTGAGAAGAAAAGGAAGAAGACGTAGTTCGCCTTCGATTTCAGCCACAGTTAAAAGGTGGACAAGAACAAGATTGGTCTTAGGCGAAGGCGTAAGGGACTTTTTAATCATTTCAATTTCCTTTGTTGTCATCATCCTCGCCTTTCTCTCTTTGTTCCACTTTTCCCTTAGCCCTATGCGTGGCTTGGGCATGGTGTAGTTCAAGACGACCTCTCAGCTTCTTTATATATAATTTAATTTATTAATGCGAAAGCCTAATATGCCTCACTAAACACGAAATTTGAACGCCGGCGTCGGCGTCTCGCGTCCTGCGGCGTCGGGGACGAGTGGTGCAAAAAGTAGTCATGACGTGATGACGTCACCATATGACGTCATCATGACGTCGAATATCGCAAAAAATTTGTGTCGTCATCATGACGTCACAAACTCTGGCGTGATTTCATGTGACGTAACGCCACATAATGCCATTGTAGCGCCCTCCTTTGGGCGGCGAACAAAACCGGAGAGCGCGCGACCTTCAAGAGAATAAAAACGGCGTTTCGCAGTAGCACGTGAAGCCACGGCTCGTGTTCCTGCTGGCGGCGATTCTGGCTCAGCCGTCTCGTTCCTTCGTTCCTATGGTATAAGCCTACACCGTCATCACATGACATCGTAGCTTGGTCAAACGTGGGCTGATAGCGGATCCAGTGCACAACCAGGTGAGGTGTCTCCGATGCTGGAAGCAATGTGAAACCACGCTATAGGTGCACAAACGTGGCTTGCTCGCGCTGCCAGGAACTGGACGAATTGACACAGAAAAAGACACATACAGGGTGAAGCGCTTATTCAAACCAACTAACCTCCATAGCAGCTTTACTTAGGTGCACAAAGCTTTCGGAGGGTGGCGGTGTAGGATAAATACATCTAGGGAGCCTACATCACCGGCCGTTCATGTAGGCTCCCTAATACACCGACTGAGAAGAAAAACATGGCGGCTTTCGCCTTCGAGTCGTCTTAGGTGAATGCACAAGGGACCCTGGTATTTTTTTTCTCATCAAATAAGTTATGCCTCTCTCATAATCATATCGTGGTCTCAGGAGGTTAAACCCCAACAATTATTATCAAATAAATTTGTCTTTCTTTATTCGCAGTTATAACAGCAAAACTATCTTCTGTTACTCCGAATCCAATGTCTGAGTTGTCTACGATCTTTTTCTTTCCTGGCGCCGTTTCTCCACATGTTATATTTATCAAAGTTTATACTCTCGTTGGCGCACGCAACCCATGGCTCCTCCTTACGTTCTGCAAATGCCCTTGGTCTTGCTTCTCGAACCACACGTGCCGCAAATCGTGGGAGGAGGCTTCAAAAGTGCCTGCTGATGCAACAAAAACAGCGCCCCGACGCTTCAGGCGGTCACGTTATGGTAGGCGGCTGGTCGTTGCAACCAAAGGTTACTGCAATGTTTATTTTTTTACTGTGGTACTCGTATTCAAAATTTCTGAAGGGCTTTTCGTACGTGAGCCAACGCCTCTTCTTTTTATGCATCTCAGCATTGCGTACACTGGCAACCCAAATGTATATACACTCGTGGCCATTGAAGCTTTCGAAGTATACACTTCCTCAGAGCCTGTCGCAATACGTCCCAATGTTTACTTTGCATTTACACTTGGCGCTTTCGCGAAACCTGCTACACCTATATCCCGAAGGGGACTATCTACACTTAACCAAAGCGCTTTGTCTTCGTCTGCCGCCTCACAGGAATATCTGGCCGTATGCACGCTACTAGGCTCAGAAAAAAAAAAAAAAAGCATAGAAACGCGTCTGAGCCGTCAAGCATTGCACAACTGTTAGCCACCTCGCGCATGGATTCCTTCCGTAATCTTTTTCTCTCTCGCTTTTTCCTTGCATCTGACGCCAGGATTTGATGTCTTTCTTGAATGCAAGAAGCGGGAAACCGAAGAAAAATAAGCTTTTCGTTTTCTCACGCTTCTTTGCAAATTCCTGCATACACCCACGCTGCCGTTTTATTCTGACTTGCACGACGCACACGCGTGGTTCTTTATATCGACCGAGTGAAGTAAATCCTTTCGCAAATCACGTGTGATGGCACAATGCGCATTAAAAAAATAAAAAATAAAGGCTTGCGCTATAATCGCGCTCGCTCGCAGTTATGTTTTGTTCAATCACAAAATATTACAAACGTGAGCCCACGGCATACTTTCCAATCATAGAGCGAACTCACAGCAACACCTATATTGTCACGTGGTCGTGACGCTGGAGAAGGCGGCAAGAAGACTGGGAAATACGAAACTCCTTATTTGAGCGAACTTGTGCCCGTAAAATGAAAGCTCACAGTACAAGGGATACACGCTGTGCACTGAAAGCGGCGAGAACAGTCGTCGGCCGTCGAGTAATCTGATCTGCGGTTAGGCGCGTCGCCATTTATACATGCGGCATCGAACATTCGAGTCTTATCGCCGGGTTCGCGACCCAGACGCGTTCTGCAGGACCCAATAAAGTTATTTTCCTTCCTTCCTTCCTTATTTATCGCTGGTGGCCGCACTAGTTCCAGAATAAACTCAATAAACTCAACTGTTAGCGTGTAGGCACTCGAGCCTATCAGACGATTCTAAAATAATCTGGAAGGTTCCCAGACATTCAGGCGCAGTTTGCGAAAGGCAGTGGTTATACGTGTAACGGTCCGGTTACATAAAAATACAAAAAGGAGCGCGCGCGGCAATATGCCTAATGCCCCCCCCCCCCCCCCCCAACACATTAGCTCGCCTAAATTTAAGGACCCTTCCGTTGCCTTCCGCACCCTAGACACTACATGACGTATACATCCGCAGAGCGTTGCGACTATGCGGATGTATACGTCATGTATCAGATCAGGTGTCAGATCAGGCGGCCTGCCGGAAACTGCCAGATCTCGGAGGCCACGACGCTTTAATATTGCCGCGCCAGGAGAGGAAGATATGTTGCTTTGACCTATAGCCGTACACCGGATGCAGTCGCAACATCGGACAAGCTTCTCTGCCCAGCACTCTTAGAAAAAAATATAGTAAACGCATGCATTTACTAGTTTCGAGCGTATTTTACTACCTTAGCGGCATCCCTTTACTATAGGCAGCAGCTAGCAGAGCTAGCAAATTTTGCCGTTACTGACGAGGGAGCCTTTCTTAGTGCCTTTAACTAGGTCACTACTAAGATAGCTATGTTGCCAGATGCTTCGTAGGTGCCGTAGTATGCCGTAATTGTGATACAATGAAACCTCGGTGATACGATCACAGCTGATACGAATTTCGGGGTGATACGAATTTTTCGTTCGTCCCGGCCAAGGCCCATTGGCCCGCATTGTAATGGAGTACGGTTGTTGCGAACCGATTTTCACCCAGCGACGCTTGATACGAACATACGCTACCGCCCAGGTTCGAAGAGGTGCTGTCCGCGCTGTCGCGAAAGACGCGCCAAGCACGTGCGAGAGCGGGAACGCAAGCGTGGGCATTCGCGCTGCACCGCCAAATCGTCAGATTCACGGTGTAAGATAAACATTTTTCTTACGCTCAGAATAAACCTTCAGAGACGCTTCACGGCCTCCGAGATTGTGTGCGCGAATCTTTGAGGCTCTTATGTGCCTCCGTGTGCCTTCGCGTTTAGATTACAGAGGACATTAGCACCGTGCTTTTTTTCTAACGCGTCGACGCGGGCTGCTGTCGTTGTACTGTGTTTACACGTGCCTGCCTCGTGCATCAGACATCCTATGAAAGGTGGACGAGGACCGAAAGAAGGCGAGGATGGTCTTGGCGAAGGAGTCAGGCCTCACAACGTCAACATGCGTGACTGTCGAGGTCGCACTTGTGCGGGCACGGCCGTAAATCTCCCAAAAAACATCCCCAACACCTCCACGATAACAAAATCATAACACAGGACCGTGGTTCTGTAATATTGTGGCCTTGATAGATCGCGTCAAAGTGCTTTGTTTGTTACTTTCGCTGCAGTACTCCGGTGTCATGCGAAAGAGCATACTAACCTTTGAAAGGGGCTACTGCTGTCGCGGGTCACAACGCACCTGGTTCATTAAATAAATACGCGCGTACGGGCCGTATATTTATGAGTGCTGGTATGATTGCCGACATCTAAAAACTTAAATGATAATCATTCAGGGTTCTTCCTGACGTTGCTGCGGCCCTGAAAAACAATAAATGAAAATGTACGCCAGCTTTCTTTTGTCGCATGCTAACTTTCCATGCTTTCTGGTGATACGAATTTCGGATGATACGTATATTTTTGGTGGTCCCGTGAGATTCGTATCACCGAGGTTTCACTGTAGTCTTATGCAAAATTTAGACAAAACTTCAATTTTTTAGATTATGAAGGAATAACAATTTCGTGCTACGTGATGACATACATATGCGCAAACAGTGGGATACAACATACTGGCTAAAAATCATCGATTATTTCTCTAAATTATATGACTGCTAACCGGTACAGTGTGTGATATGTCAAAGTAGGCACATGAATAGCCGTTAAGCTGCTGTAAGAATAAATATCATGTAAGTAAAAGTCTTTATATTCTGTGTGTGCTTGAATGTATGTTCTCGTTTGTGGTACGTTCATGCCTCTAGGTACGTTGCCGTGAAGTGTAGTTACCATGGTGATTACTTGAAGTAATTAACAGTTATTAATTTGTGTAAAAGAATAATGCCGTGTCATTTCGTTTTTGTTTTTCTTTTGTTTTTTGTTTTTCATTTTGCCTTATATATGCTTTTGCAGTAGAATCAACTTGATATGGCAATGTACACGCGCACATAAACAAAATAAGTGTAAACCTCTAGTTGGGTCATTGTATTCCACTAGAATTGATACGGTTACTACGTTGCTATAGTGCGGTTACTAACAATTTAGTAACGGACTGACTATTCGAGTTAGTACTATCCACTTACTAACCGGGTAGCGAATTTCACTAGCCTGCATTTTACTACCTTCACTTACTAAGAGGTTAGTGCTTTCTGTGACAAGTAAACGGTTAGTATTTATTTAGTGAATATGTCGAGAGTGGGAACAAGTCTTCAAACGCTAACCCGTCGTGGTGGTCTAGTGGTTATGGCGCTCGACTGCTGACCCCGGCCGCGGCGGCCGCGTTTCGATAGAAGCACAAAGAGGTCCGTGTACTTATATTTAGGCGCACGTTAAGAACCTCAGGTGGTCGAATTTCCGGAGTCCTCCACTAGTGTCTCTCATAATGATATCGTGGTTTTGGGATGAAAAACCCCAGCAATTATTATTATTAAGTCTTCAAACGCTACGTTCAACATACATGGACGTTTAACATAGTCTCGTTACCTGCCGCTTGGTAGAACGCACGGTGAATGTTGCTTAATCTTGCCGCGAAGACGCGTCAGGCAACGTAAAGGAGTTTTGTGCAGAAAGGCCGAGCTTGATGACGGAATATGAAAGTGTTGCACCAAACTAGATCTGATGAAGTGGAAGACAAAGGCTGGTTTCAGGCGACGGGCATCCCGACGACAGCCTTGATGAGCGGAAAAGACGGGCCTCCGCATGTTCCTGCGTAGTCGTCGCACTCTGGATCCCAGAAGGCGACGCAGTCGGTCTTGGCCTCTCTGCAGAGCGAAGCGGCGAACTCGTTTGCATTGGACGGCTCCAGGAAGGAGACAGTGTCACCGAGGGCGGTCACCCCGACGGTCGCCTGTCCGCGGCTGCGTTCCGAAAACAACGCGTCACTAGACTGTGTGCTTAAATTCGGGAGCCATGAGTAACGTTTAGTTTCAGTACAACCACTGTATCGCTCTTGCCTATAGGCATGCCGTAGCACGCTATAGAATATACCTTTATTGGTTCCTTAATTACCAAATTTAAATGAAGCTGAGGCTTGTTGAGCAAACACATCTACCAGAAAGTGCCTCGCTATAGCTATGGCAAGCATGCGACGCATTTTTTTTTACTAAATTAGACAGCTGTCATTGCGATAGCAATTATACGGACACTTCATCGGCGTCGCCACGTGGTCATTCATATAAAGAAAGTTCATCACGAACGAGCGGTCCGTATGCCTTATATTATTGAACATGAGATGATGGCGCCGGGTTGTCAAGACCTAAATTTTGGAGTGCTTCAAGGCAATTGCTTCAGTTCGTACCGCTTTGGCACGGCTGAGATAGCTAGGTTACGCAAGCGCTGTTCGTTCATGTACGTGTTGGCGTGAGCCTCAACAGAGTATCAGTTGTAAGTCCAGCGCTTGTCCTGTCTGGCTGTTCTTCTTCATTGCCTTCGTTTTCAAATCACTAGTTTCCTCTGTCATTCTTTTATTTTAGTTATACTTTCCGCTGCAGGAATATTTTTATAAAGTACCATGTAACAATTCGCCCAACAAGCCACCCTTATGAAGCCATACTAAAATAGGAGAGCGCGCGTCTCTTTCTCAACATCGGGCGTGTATGCACGTGACTGTCCACGCATCCGAGCACATATGTAACCCTTGCGTTGATTTGGAACAGTCTGCTGCTATAGTGGCAAAGTGAGCTTTCAGGCTTCGTGCCTTTCGGTGCGTCTTCGAGGTCACGTGATATCATTTTTGAAGAAGCAGCCCAGTTGAAATAGTGAAGTAAGTGGCAGCACGAAACGTCCGCTTTTGAACAAGCTCACTGTCCTGCCGGCGGTCCTTATCACGCCTTCCATCATTGACGCAACAAGTGCTCACGCTCGTTAAGTGAGGCCTGTTTAGTTTTGCCTGTGCGCGCGTAGCACCATGCCTTTGAGTAACAACATGTTTGTTGTTATTTACATGACCTAAAGGACTGCGAAGCTCACTTTGGGCAATCGTTTTGATACTTTTCTATCGCTATCAATAGTGTGCCTTTCGGGCGAAACTAACTTTTGGAGTGTAATGGCGACTATAGATACATACCTGTTAGAATCAGTTGCTTTTTTTTTATTATTATTAAAGCTGTGCCCCTTCGTCGTGATGGTGGAAAACAAGGTCAAATAAATTAATCAGAAAGTTAGCGCCAATAAACGCCTTTCTCTCGCGTGATGGTGTTCAGTCAACTGACTTCGTCCGGTGAAATTACAAGATGCGAGAAAGCGAGTGCACTGGGTACCACGACAGGCGGGTTTCCTCAAGAATGTTATTCCGTACGTCTAAGATGGCTTAATTACCACTATAGAGAGACGGGAAAAGGAGCGGGATAGAAAAGGTAGAGAGGTTATACCGAATAACAGAGCTCCCGTTAAGTGTCTAAAACGAGAATGGTGCAGATATTAGAGGGAGATAAGCATGACAGCACCAGTGTGCAATTTACGGTTTTATTTGAGATTTTAGTTTGAGGTCCACTTCTCGATTAGGCCATTCGAAATACGTGGAGAAGCTCATGTGCGGATGTTGCGTATCGTGTTTTTGATTATTTGCATATTGTTTTACACCCTTTCCATCGCACACACCGCCTTCTGTTGACATTGTTTTCCAAGTCAAACATGCGTGTGCCTTAATGGGCTTTCGCGCAAGTGCTCTTCGCGTCCAGGAGAATTGGTTATTTCTTTAGTTTTGATTTTACCTTGTCAGGGGGAACCATATATATAAAGCTTCATGCATAGCGATTTTTATGTCTGTAACTTCCCAGTTTATGAAAATAGAGCCTTTTTTGCGTTTGCGTACGTATGAGTGTGCATGTCTCTGCATTTTTTGTGGATTCAATTGCTAAAAATTTGTCACGTGGCGCGAATTGCCACGTTTATTCACCTGTAAACGTCGGTGATGTTCATGTTGCACGTGCTGCCGTAGGGAATATCGATCGCCGTCTCGGACCCGTTTACAGCCACAGCGGCCACACGAAACGCATGACAGACCCGGTCACCGTAGTTTTTGCTGAGGCGCCCCACAGCCGCGTGCCGTGAGAGTGTCTCGGTGCTATGGTATCCGCCTTGCTTCGGGTCCGGCGCAGACCACGACTGTGGCGCCACCAGCAGCGCACGGTCACCCAGAATGTCGAGGAGGCTGAAAGAGGTTTAGTTTGGTTTTGTTCGTGTGGTTAACGTCCCAAAGCGACTCATACTATGAGATACGCCGTAGTGAAGGGCCACGGGTAATTTCCACAACCTGGAGTTCCTTTAACATGCACTGAGATCGCAAATTACACGGGCCTCCATCGAAATGAGACAGCCGAGGCTGGCGGGGATCGAACCCGCGTCTTTCGGACCAGCAGCCGAGCACCGTTACCACTATAAGCCACCGCGGCAGCTGAGTCCGAAAGCGCCGCGGGAAATGCGTGATAAGCGGTGTCGGTAACTTCTCTCACAGTGACCGCTCTACGTTGCGGAAATCGTAGCTTGCGTCTGGAGCAGGTCATTAAATACCAATGCGAGTACTTTATGTCTGCAACTTTGGCAAACTAAGGGCTATACGTGGTGCTGCAAATGCAGCATACCCGTGAGGCAGCAAGCTGAATATTGCACTCAGTGCATTCTGGCAAAAGTCATCCACTTTGCACTGTTTACTCCTATATCTAATGTACATCTCCTGAGAGGCATTCGTCTGCGGCATTATTTTGATTCTCTGTATTTCTCTTTCTCTCTTTCTCTTTTATTTATTTATTTATTTATTTATTTATTTATTTATTTATTTATTTATTTATTTATTTATTTATTTATTTGCGAACGGCAGACATCTGGAAGGACTTACACTCTAACATGCTACACGAACATAATTACTTTAATTAACATAATTACGATAAGACGATTATCTGTATTAATACAATCAGTTGTGACTAATAAACACGTATAAAAAAAGTTATATGGCAAATAGCTGCTCCTGATGTCGAGACCTAATTATTGCAGAGAATATAACGCTGTGAGAATGTCTATTTCGTTCCGAGAAGTATTGTGGCTGATTCACAAAAGGCAAAGTAAAAAAGAGACATCAAAAATGCTGCCTAAAAACAGAAAACAAAAAGACAGGCTAGCACAGCAGCATTGTGCCCCAACGCCGAATCTTGCTGAAAAAAAAGAAAAAGTGCTTAGCTTCAAAGTATTGCAGTGATGACCGCTTATAGTGCTTATAGTCCCTCATAATCATATCGTGGTTTTGGGACGTTAAACGCCAAGTTATATTATAGCGCCTATAACGTAAGTGCTCGTTTTCTGCGCCCGCTATCCTGTAAAGGGTGCACCTCCGCACACGTTTCTATATTGAGGTGAAGCAGCTCTTACCTTACAAACGGCGCTTTGAGTTTTCTTTGCGCATAGTCAGAGCCGTTTAAAGTGATCCAGATGATCTGCTTAGCTTATGAAGTTGCCGAATGCGTCATGAGAAGCGGTAAATCTTTCCTTCGTGGCGTCCGTTCAATGTTTCATGGTTTTACTCAGGATTGCATTCAGTTCCTCAGCCACAACTTATCGCGTTTGTGTGCAAAGTGAGATAGCATTCACTTACAGCTGCCTGCGCTACGACAATCGCTAATATAAACAGCTTTCCTTCGACACTCTTATATTAGCCACGAGAATAAGAAACCCCCGGAACTGACGTACTGAAAACACTTCGCATAACAAGCACCAAGTGATGACGCCTATTAGCCATAGAATGAGCGTATCTGAAAACGTTCTCGACAGCTCACTGATTCGGCGAAACGCGTCAGGAGTCCCGGCAAAAGTAACTTGTGAAAACAACGTCAAATATACCTTAATAACCATCTGCAGGTCAAAAAAAAGCGTTCGTCGCCCATACGCGCTTTCAGGCGATAGCTTCTATCGTTTCAACTAAGCTCCTTTAGAGAGCAAATGAAGAATAAAGAAGGCAGAATTGCAGTGGGCATCCGCAGTCGCAAAATATTGCTTGCTTCTTGGGCATTCGGAAACAAAAAGGTGGTTAGACGCCCGACTACATCTTCCTAACAGGAATGCGCTGCACTCGCAAACCATGTCGTTCTCTCTTTGCAATATCGAGTGTGAAACGGTCTAAGGTGCTGCATAATGAAGTTTACGTTGAGCTTTCGAGGGCCTCTTCTGTAAAGCTTACCACGGGCGCATCCAAGGTAAATTGCATTTCGAGATTAAATTCACGTTTGAAATATTGAAGACCATTCAGAACAATCGCGCCGAACGACACGCTTGTAAACACGAAAAGGTTGCCGCTACGGCACACATTTTTACTGATGGCAGCTTAGCATGAAACGCGGCTTCATATACATGTGCTATATATTTCACTTGCAAAATAGAACAGCACGAAGGACGAGACGGAAGACACAAAAACCACAGCACTCGTCTTGTGGTTTTTGTGTCTTCTGTCCCGTCCTTCGTGCTGTTCTATTTTGCAAATGTCGCACCAACTTGCCCAGACAACGTCTCTGCTATATATTTCACGCTAACACGCAACTTGAATTTAAATTAAGACGAGAGCAGCTTAGCTGGCGATGCCGACATCGAGGATTTATAAAAGGCCGTAGCCGCAACCGTAACGAAAGAAACTGCCGCCCCTTTAAATATTTATCAGAGTTCTTAAAACAGTAGTGCTGACTACCAGTTCTCTTTTTTAAGCGGCTTGCTTCGTAAGATTTGTGAGAAGCGGGAAGCTTTAGATTACCGAAACGTATACGTGTTACATCGCAGTGTTATCGATGTAACCGGTATGGCCATATGAATAGCACAGCGCTGCTTGAGTAAACATTGTCGATTTGTGTTAAACAAAAAATCTTATAGGAGAAGCCTTTTTCTGTTTGTCCACGCTTCTCGCCACAAAATGAAAGGTCTGAAATGCTTTCCTAAGCATTACGTTGTTAACAATAGCCTCTCCTCAGCGGACAAGCGCAACGTAGTCGCTCAGTGAACGAAAGGGAATTTTTTTCGCTGCGCTCGTTTCTTGCTTATATACAACCGATTGAATCCAACATATAATTAGGCCTAGGAAAGCATAAGCAAGGAAAGCATAGAGAACATCAATTGTTGTCTTAACTGAAGTGTATATAGTAATTAAAACGGAACTTGATATAAATTCCACGGTGGCCGCATACCACAATTCGAACGATTAATTTGCGGATTCTGCTGGATTAATGTGGTTGTACTCGCTCAATGTAATAGGAGTTCCGAGTCTGTGGCTGAGCAAGTCACAGGTTGGCATGTATTGGGACGCAGCTTTCGACCGTCCAAGATTTGATTCTGAAAGCCCGCCATGTTCGCTCAGTGGCATAGGTTTAGCGCCACATAGCTTGAGGATGTGAGTTCGACCCCTGGCGACGGCGGATGCATACCGATGGGGCCGAAATGCAAAACCACTCAAGATTTAGGTGCATGTTAAAGAACATCAGGTGATTATATTAATTCCGGAGTCCTCCACTACGCCCTGCCACGGTGGTCTAGTGGTTATGGCGCTCGGCTGCTGGCCCGAAGGTCGCAGGATCGAATCCCGGCCGCGGCGGCTATATCTTCGATGGAGGCGAAAATGTTTGAGACCCGTGTACTTAGATTTAGGTGCACGTTAAAGAACCCCAGGTGGTCGAAATTTCCGGAGCCCACCAATACGGCGTCTCTCATAATCATATCGTGGTTTTGGGACGTTAAACCCCAGGTATTATTATTAGTCCTCCACTACGGTGTGTCTCATAATCACATCGGGGTTTTTGCACGTAATAGCCCAGAATTAGTTTTTTTTTTTAATTTTGTTCTGAACGAAGTATGGCCTTGTGTATGTGGTCACAATAACCCACCAAGCGTATACACATCTCATTCTTGTGAGGTAACTCATAGATACATAGGATCACATGCGCAATTTTTATTTAACGTTCTTCCTTTAAGGGACACTATAGAGAAAAACGATTTTTCTTGGATTAGTAAATTACAATTTCACAATACTGAAAGCGCCACTGTTACCACGAGAAGACGCCTGGTAAGCGAGCAAATGCACAAAAGGAAAATGCATGTGTGGCGTCACCACCTTCGAAGTTCCCGCACCAGCTCGCCGTGAAGTCATAGGTTTTGACGGCGTCCGCTAGGGCCTACGTAATCGCCTGTTGCTAAAGAGTACTTGCGGTGTGCTCCAAGGGACACAAAGTCGTAACGTAGCAAGTTCCAGGAAATCTCATTGAACCAATGTGACCAAGATATCCAAAAAGACCTCGAAATTCCTGACGCCACACTGACGTTTATGGGCTGAAGTTACGGCGCGAAATTCAAACAAGCAACTTTGACCTTCACTTGTTATCTTAATAGCTGACCTATGATGGAGAAATTAATTACAATAGAGTTCTGAAAGAAACATTTATCTGTCTAAACTGTGTTATTTATTCACTTTAGTGTCCCTTTAAAGTATAGTGTTGCGTATACCTCGTAATGCACTCGTTTGCGTGCAGAAATGTGAAAATGTGCACTTTTACGGAATGTTGCATTGCTGATACCATGCATCAAAGTAACGTTTGTAACTAATGGTTGCAAGCATTCAGAAAGAAGCGAAGCACTGCGCCAGTGACCTGGGGAAGTCGAACGCCGCGGCCACGTCGCTGTCGCCATCGACGACCAAACCCAAACGCAGCGAGTGAGGCTTGAGCTGGACCCGAAGGACGTCGGCGAGTCGCGTGATGGCCGCCTTGTACCGCGCCCGCGGTCTCTTCCAGTGCAGATACACGCGAGAGAAAAGCGACGACGACGACGAGGACTTGGTCCCGCTTTCGTCCAGGTTCCGACTGACGAGTGCCAACCGCTCTACCAGTCGCTGCACGCTATCTGTGTCGAGCAGCAGCGCTAGGAAGTATGGGTCTTCCACTGAGGAGCCTGCGAGCGGGTAGTCGACAATGTTCAATGCGTTTGCGTTATGAGGAGCAAAGCGGACAAGGTATGCGCGTTTGTGTAAAGCCGACCAATCGCTTGTGGTTGTCCTATCACATACGTTTACTAGCATAACACCACCACTATCGGGTACCGCACTCAAGGCGCGTTCACACTGAGACATTCGGCGGCCAGAGCGCGCGGAATCCGCTTCGGCGGCAGCGAGATCCGCCGGAAAAGCCCATTCCGCGTCGATCGGTCCTGGACCGATTTTTGCGGCAGCTGCCGCCGGATTCCTTCACCGCGAACCAATCGGAAAGCGAGTCGAACATTCGAAAAATGGCGGCGCGCTTGTGATATCGCAGTCGTCGAAGCCCGCAGCAACAGCGAAGTCTTTCCTAATGATCCTGTAGCTCTCGACAACTGCCAAGTGTTGTCGCGATTAGCATCTTTGCAATACATCATCTCGATCTCGCAAAACGGGTAGCATTACCTCGGCTCGGCCAAGCTTCTCGCGTCTTGCAAATCAGGACGAACCAACCACAAGTGCTTGCGTCGTTTCTTTTGTTCGGCGAATGCATGTTTATCCTCGTCAGACATCGCCAGAAAGTTGCTTTGCAGCAGGCCCAGCAGTTCGACGACCCTGCTCCTGTTTATGCGCTTCGCCATAACGAAACGCGTTCACAACGCCGAGCGCGTCGATGCCAGCGTTCCTTCGCGCGAAGGGACGATGACAACTAGACGCCCTAGTTTCGGCGGTGCGGTTGCTAAGCGGTGTGAACAATGTGGAATTTCGGCGGCGCGCGAATTCCGGTCGCTGTGGCCGGCGGATTCCCAATCGACTTAGACGAAGAAGCAGAAGAAAGGGAAGAAGAACATGTTCGCCTTCGTGTGGTTATGTGAATGCGTAAGGGACCATGGGATTTTGTTTGTTTGTTCGTTTGTTTCGTTCGTGCGTTCGTTCGTTCGTTCGTTCGTTTGTTTGTTTGTTTGTTTGTTTGTTTGTTTGTTTGTTTGTTTGCTTGCTTGCTTGCTTGCTTGCTTGCTTGCTTGCTTGTTTGTTTGTTTGTTTGTTTGTTTGTTTGTTTGTTTGTTTGTTTGTTTGTTTGTTTGTTTGTTCGTTCGTTCGTTCGTTCGTTCGTTCGTTCGTTCGTTCGTTCGTTCGCTCGCTCGCTCGCTCGCTCGCTCGTTCGTTCGTTCGTTCGTTCGTTCGTTCGTTCGTTCGTTCGTTCGTTCGTTCGTTCGTTCGTTCGTTCGTTTGTTCGTTTGTTTGTTTGTTTGTTTGTTTGTTTGTTTGTTTGTTTGTTTGTTTGTTTGTTTGTTTGTTTGTTTGTTCGTTTGTTCGTTCGTTTGTTTGTTCGTTCGTTCGTTCGTTCGTTCGTTCGTTTGTTTGTTTGTTGTTTGTTTGTTTGTTTGTTTGTTTGTTTGTTTGTTTGTTTGTTTGTTTGTTTGTTTGTTTGTTTGTTTGTTTGTTTGTTTGTTTGTTTGTTTGTCGTGGGAAGTGTTTTCGGCTAGTTTTCCTGCCGTGATGTAGGCGTGCAGTACGCTCATTTGGACGTTCGAAGAGAAGTTTCTCCATAAACCACGGTGAAGCGTGCACTTACCGCCGACAATGACGGAGACGGAAAATGGCGTCCCTCCCATGGCGGTGCCGAGCTGCGACAAAGTGTCGAGAACAGCTTGGTCTCCCTGTGATGGCACTACGCTGAGACAGCAGTACGCCACGTAGTGGCAGTACGCGTACGGGAAGCTCCGTACGTTCAGGCCCGCCTGCCCTACGCGCTCTCGATACACGCATACGAACCTGCACAGAGATCATGACGAGTACATACCCGGTTTGCTGTTGGCGAACAAGGCTAGTGCGCTACTCTTCATGTACGGGTGCTGTCGTATCGCACGTATTGCAACTTGACTGGGAATTCCTCGTACGAGCGCAGCTATTCAGTGTGGATATAAGCCGAATGGCAAGCTGTCAAAGTTCGCAGTATAGGCCGTATATAGCAGGGGAGATAATTGTAAAATATGGAGATACAGATTTTGATTAAGGAAGAAAAAACAACAACAACGAGATATAGGCGTAATGCTAGACTGCGCTAAGTACAGTCTAAAAACTTGACCATATCATATACTCGCGAGGTCGCGTTCGTCGTGTTCGCTAGGCGATGCCAAGCGACGCCAGGCGAGGATAAAGACCTACCTGGCCGTTAACGCCACTATTCTAATGGCCTTGTGAAAGAATAGTGTATTCGCTGCCTAGTAGGCTCCTTTCGCTCTAAATGTATCCCGTGTGGTCTTAAGGCCTGACCACACGTACGCGTTGCAGAGAGAGGGCGGGCAGCTGCACGAAGCTCCGCGCCCTCTATTTCCATGGAGAGAAGGCGCGCATATGGAGAGGGCAAACCACGCGCTGGCACGCTGCAACGCGCGCGTGTGGTCAGGCCTTTAATTTCTTTGATTCGCAATCGTCAAAATGAAGTAACTGTGACTGCTGGGAAATATAGCCCGCTTCGTCACGTTCAGCAGCTGCATAAGATCGTGGCCGCTTAGCCACAGCAGCGCTTGGCTGTTGAACAGCTGTCACCTCGTACTGGCCGGTACGACGGGCGGATCGGGCACCCTGTACTTTTCAGCGGCCTGGCGACGTTCAAGCGCCTCTTCACTCGGCGGCGTCGAGTGCTGCGTTGCTGTCTCCGCTTCCGCTGCCGCCGCCTGTTGCCTGTGAACGGCTGCTACGAGCAGTGCCACGGCGAGTAGGCAGAAGGTTCCCACTGCTAGCGTGTTGCAGAGCACGACGACGCGCGTGGACTGCAGGAGCTCCGTAGGAGAAGGACAGGTCACCGCGGCAGACCTCGACGGCTTATTGATAAACTTGGAGCTTGCACCGTGGCTGGAACCGGCCTCGTCATCGCTGGACGACATGTTATTGTCGTCAGACGCCATCGTCCATTGTGGTTGACTGGTTATTCGTTGCGCTGACAGCGATTCTCTTAAGACCAAGTGAAATGGCACGAGCTATTGCGTGATTGATGATGAAGATGATCCGTTTCTTGATGGCGTTCACCCACTAAGGGGGATGGGCCAAAAAAGGGGCGGCAGGATGCTTGCGATAAAGATCTATCAAGCTGGAGAAGCTGGGAATTTAAATTTTAAATTAATATAAAATGTAGAAGAAATGAAAATGCTAAAAGAGCAAGCGATCAGGCTATCGGATGGAATTTATGAAAGAGATATTAACAAGCGTGGTGGTAATGACCCGGATATGAAGCTATGTAATTAATCGGTTTAGGCAAAAACGCCGAGGACGCTTCAGCTTCACCTTCAAGGGTGGAACGCGACAGCGCGTTCACATCGTCTTCTCAAGGTTGCCACGCTTTGCTTCGTGGACACCTCAACCGCGCCACGAGGAACGTCTGTGCGCGTAACATTGGCTGTTTTACTCTCCTAGAATGCCTACTCCTGCGTAGTGCCCACTGCGCAATTCACAGGGTGTGACGTCTGGTGTGATTCTACCAGGCCCGTAGCGGGGGGGGGGGGGGGGGGGGGATTGTGCCTAGGGGCCCGGGCCCCCCTCCCCGCCCCCCGAAATTTTGGTGAAGTAGGTGTTTTTACCAAAAATAAATAATAAAACTATGTGTTTTTCTCAAAAAGTCAAGGTTTTCTGCAAGTGCCCCCCCCCCCCCCCGAAAAAAATTCCTGGCTACGGGCCTGGATTCTACGCTCCAGCCACGCAGTGTTGCATTTTCTAACGAGACTTGTCGCATTGTAATTGACGCCATTATAGGGTTCTTTTTCCGAAAAAGCTCTAAGTACTCGCGTGGCTCTGTGATAGAACCCCGGTAAGACTCTGCACAGCCTCAGTTGTGTCACTGTCCTCAGAAAAGGGTCATCTGTATCACGGAGGAAAAGAAAACGATTGACGAGTTGACGTGTGTACATGTGAGCTAAACCAAGCCACCCATCTCGTACTTTCTTGAAAATATTCGTGCAACTTGATTTTTCCCAGACAGGGCTCCAAATGAAGACCGCAGATTGTCCGTGTATTTTTTGCACGTTTATTCTACTGCAATGTAACACTTGCATTACGTACCATAGCTTGCTTACTAGAAACAAGTCGCACGTTGTGGCCCGCGCGAATACTGACTTACCCCAACCCTTCCATTTCTCTGTCTTATCTCGTAACACCCCTGTTTCTTTTTTTCCAGTATGACTCACTGTCGCTGTAGTTCTTCAGCGGTATTCCTAAATACTTTGCTGGCATTTCTCGCCACCTAACGTTCATAAAATACCTTGGTGTGACGTCCCATTCCCCATGCCAGAAACCAAGACATTTATCCCAATTTACGGCGCTACCGCTTACTTGACAGAAACTTTTCACGGCATTGACGACATGCATTATGCTGTCACAACTGGTACAGAACACTGCGATGTCATCAGCGTAAGCAAGAAGCTAACCTCGGCCTTATGTAAATTAAATCTGCGTATCGAGGTGTTCTTAATTACGCTTAAACAGAATGCCAGCTGATGGTGTATCATTGTACTGTTCCCTGATTTACGATTAGTGTGTGAAAATACTGTGAGGCAATAAAGAAAAAAAAATGACTCTGTGGCAGAACATCTGACTGAAACGCAGAAGGCCTGGGTTCGAACCCATGATTTTTATTATTTGCATCAATCGCTATTTGTCGCTAACAACCACCGACATTGACGCCGAAATTTCTGCAAAATGAGCTCTGACTTCCGGGATGTTTTCTTCGCCGTCTTCGTCGCCTAGGTGTGCAGCATTTTCTGTATTAACATGACCTAGATATAGGTGTTTCTTTTTATGAAAATAAACATAGGGAGGTAGGCTACATTAGAGCCGGCTATCCCATCAACATGACAGTAGTATTGAAGATAAACACCAAAACAAGGAAAACTAGAATGAATAAAATAATAAGAAAAGGGATCTAGGTGGTGTTGGTTGTACCTCCCTCTCTCTCCGTCACTATTTGCAAATCCAAATACTCGACATTGCCAGTTGCGCACGACCAAGCATAAAATAAGCCAAAATGCAATGGCTTTACCCCTGTCAAAGTGGACAAAAAAAAAAAAGAAAGATCTGTTACGTTACGTAGAACATGCTGTGTCGGTCAGTGGACCAGTCTTTTACGCCTAAACGGCTTTCATTCGCTCTCGAATATCACTCAAGCATGACATGCGACAATGGGCATTGCTTGATGCAATGTACCTATATTGAAACTATGTGTTGTGACTAAATCTTAAATAGAATTGATCACATTTTGTGATGTAATATAGGCACCATCTGAGAGCGGCCATTCAAGCATGCGCAAGAGTGCTTCGTTAGTTCTGTCATCGCTACAGTCAACGTGTTGTGTTACTAGAGTGCTTAGTTGGGCCGGTTGGTACATGTTAATAGAAAACGACAAACAGCGCGAACCACAGGACAGCAGAACAGAGACGGACCAAGCGCTGACTTACAATCAAAGCTTTATTCCGTACAAGGGAGCATATATACGCACATGGATCATGAAAAGATGAGGGGGAGAGGACAACAGTGACAAAGATATCTGTTAACAATTCTATGTAGTGAAGTGAAAAATAAAAACGCCATCATCAACGTGAAAGGTACGCAAGTTCCTTGGTGAGGAGCGCTATCGAAGGCACACTCACGCACATATAAACTTCATAACCTTTTTTGTCGACACAATAGGCTTCATATATTTCACGTGCTCGTTGGTCACCATAACGCCTTAGTATTTTGAGCAACTATGACACGAAAACCACATATGGAGCTGTGCGCGGCTAGGTGGCTGCCAGCAGAACCCTTCATTAAATTGCAGTGTTCTCTAAGGCTGTCATTTACACACCCGCGAGTTTGGCCGATGTAGCAACGACCGCATGAGAGGGAGATTTCATAGACTTCACTTTGGCAGCGTTCAACAAACTTTTTTGCGTGTTTCTTATCACACGTACGAGGCCCTGTGTTTTCTCTGTTCACCTTATTGCACATACCAGAGAACTTATTTTTCGCTGAAAAAACAACACTATAATGCTTGCTTTTTGTGCTACCATTTTTATACAATGTGACACCCTGTGCAAATACGGAATGACCGCTGTTCTTGAAGGTGAAATCTTCTCTTGACGATCTTTCCGTTTTTTTTGGCTGTTTTAAGTGTTCTAAAAGACCTTCGTCTATTGAAGAGGCTACCCGAACAATTTAATGTCTTCAATGGCTCGAAAATGCTTTTTTCCATCGAGGTTTTGATAAAGTGCACCTCATAATGTGCAATACAACGACAAATACCTCTAAATTAATTAATTAATTAATTAAATAGTTAATTAATTAATAATTAATCTTATTTAGCAAACGATACAGGAAATGGTCCTCGTGAGAAAAGCTACAATGCAGCGAATACCTGGAACACTGTTCGTTCACTATGCTAAAAATGTTTTATTTGCTCTGGAACTACTTGATTCAGACTCAAAAATTACTCTCTGCACACGCATAGTCAGAAACGACTCAAAAATTGGTTGCTATGGCACGTTGACATAAACGTGCTGCCATAAGAGTCATACGCCGCATATTTTAGCTTTTCAAATTTAGCGCGCGTTATGATGGCTTCGTAAAGCGCTACACAAGGTCGCATCACGGCCAATCCAATCCAAACCATCGTGCGAAAATGGCCGGTGCTCGGGCTGCTGCAAAATTTGGTAGCCACCTGAAAGAGCTACGATTGCACCTCTGTCAGAAATCTGCTGAAAGTGCTGGTGTTAGGTAAAACTTTGTTTTTCTGCCTACCTCGCTTTATAGCCGTTCGTTGCAACATCATTAGCGAAAGCGTAGATTGCATTGAAGTGTGCTGCCGTGTTTTCTACTGATCGTCGTATTCCCGTTTGCCGTTATCGCTTTGATCGGCATTTAGTTAAAGAAGAAAAAGCTATGTCCGAGAAGTTAGGTAACTTTGATACGTGCGTGTCCTGTAAATGTCTCGCACACGGAGACATAATATTGCCAGCTGTCAAGGACAGGCACAAGGTTGATCAGGGAGCGTTAGTTTCCCTACATGTTAATTATAATCCACCTCCGCATACCTTTTCCTGTCGATTTTACGGTTAAGCATTGCTGCTTTTTTGTCTGTTCAGGGAGTTTGTAATGAAGCACTACCGCAGCGTAAAGAACAGCAACCCAACCCTGCCAATCCTCATACGTGAATGCAGCGGCGTGCAACCGAAAATTTACGCCCGATACGGTAAGCCGGGATATATTCTTACTCTACAGCATTGTGCTTAAGATATTCGCATTGTGGTCTCGCTTTACTTTATTCAGATGGAACTGCCCCTGCACCATCCAATTGGTTCGTCAGGTTTCGGTTACGCGAGTTCGCCGTTCAATATTCATTTTTGTGTGTGGGTGTTATTTCTTGAGTTGTTACAGTTTTGTGACTCTGTATAAAATAGTATTTTGTAGGATAAAGGTGCAGCACACCCGACACAGGACATGAGGAAACACGGAACAGACATACACTTTGCACTAACCTTCAATGACTGATTAATTGCAGGATCACAGCATACATATAGCCTTCACTCGACTATATTACAGCCTGTGCCCAAAGCATCCTGATAACATCCATGACGTATGTTGGGACTCATGTGATCAGTGACCACGTGATGCCAAAAAATTGCAACTCTTTTTCAGTTAATGATGTGACTGGTTTGCTAATAAGACCTCTGTCACTGCAAAGACAACAGTAGGTGCACTTCTTGCAGTGAACTGCAAGAAAATTATCAAGCTGCTCTTTCTTAAAGGGACTGACAACTAATGTTTATGGTACCTGTTTTCTTTATTGCAACGGAAAGCTTACTGCTTGGAGTGTCTAATCACGGAATGGCAATACGGAAAATGCAGTGAAACATTAAAATTGGAATTTTTCGATCTCCAGCAACTATAAAGTTCTACACACAACACATGCTGCAAACAGTGTGAGGTGAGCGCTACACTGCTTCATGTTTATGCACTGTGGTTTGCTGCACACATGTACACTCTGCGCACATGCCCCCACTGCGACTCGACATGTTCCACTAGTTGCCACAAAAGCAGCGCCACTTCTCAGCGTCAAGCCCTCTTACCTCATAAGCAGCACAGGATAGAGTGGGCAAGAATATAATGCACGTACTCTAATTTTGAGAATTGTAGTGCGCATAAAGGCAGACTGCGTACAGCAAATGGAACGAATCATAGTGCAGCATCAAGGTTTTCTGCCCAGGCTGTGTGACATACTGGTTTTTTGCGACTTTTAAAAATGCAATTTAAAAATATAACCCAGCTCATATTGTGAAAACGATGCTTGAATTTGTCACTATAATTAATGGTAATTTCATTTCCACCAGGACCTAATCACACGCCCTGGCCAATTGTCGGTCCCTTTAAAATTTTGATGTTCGTGTAGTCTGTCAAATGCTACATGGGGCTAACTGCCCCATCTTTGGAATCCTGCAAACGACACCAGTCAAGCACTCACTAAACTTACTGCAGTGTTTCTTTTCACACATCAATTCTTTGTGTTCTGGTCTGGTCTTACTGCAAAGGCCATTTGATTTGTTAGGGGCTGATAATTGTTGATAAAAGTGTAGATGAAGCGACCAGGCTCATCACTGAAGTTCATCACATAGCCATCTATGATGATGCCTGTGTCAGCAAACCATCCATATCATTAACTGAAAAGGAGCTGCAATTTTTCATCATCACGTGATTGTTTATCACATGAGCCCAGACACATTTTGTGAATGTTACCAGGACGCTTTGAGCATGTGTTGTATTATTGCCAAGTGAAGGCTACATGTATGCTGTGATCCTGAAATAAAAAATTTGCTCTTGAAAGTTAGTGCCACGTGTGTGTCCGTTTCGTATTTCCTTGTCTCGGGTGCGCTACACCTTCATTCTATATAATGCTATACTAACAAGCCCAACGTGCAACTGGCATGTAGTAAATGAATTTTTTATGAACATTTAGTTTATTCTAATAAGTTGCTGAGTCATTAGCATATGATACTATCTTATGTGTGTTCTGCTTTCAGAATTTGGAAAAGAGAGCCACGCTTCACTCTCTGGGCTCTCAGCCGATCAAGTCATGACTACGATAGAGCAGATGGCACAGAAGACTGCATAAGTGGGTCACCAGTTGGTTCTTGTAGATTGTGTTGTAATGCCATAAACATTAGCATCAGACACACTGCCTATTACAACTGCTTTATTCATTGAAAATAAAAATGTATAGAATGCCAGGAGCACAGTTTTGGTGGTTCTGTGGGATAACACTGTGAGCAGTTTTTCACAGGATACTTGCTGCACGTCGGCTAGCTTGCGACCACGATTTGCACGTAGCTTCATCTGTTGACAGAATTAGCAGTGTGTTGCTTCTCGACCACTTGTTAGTTTCAGTGTGGCAAGCAAAGCTAGCGACAGCACTCGTACGTGAGCAAACGAAATTGCGTACCACAACAATTGCCACTTGAGCAAATTTCTTTACACAAATGTTCCACAAAACGTTTCATCATTTACCACAGTTACTTTTTATTTGGTTACTTCACCTTGCAATTGACTATCCCCAAATCACAGGGCACACCACAACACTGGAAGCAGCTGTTAAAAAAAAAAAGCTCTCCCCTGGCACTAGAAACCTTTAGAACTTTAACATCACCACAAAACCATAGCAAAACAGAATGCAACATTCTTGACACAATTGATCGGTGTACATACTATGATGACTCAGCCATGGCATTTTGAAGGTTTAATAACTGACCATGAAAACAAAGAAAAAGACATGTACACACTAATAAATTCTAGAGAACCATAAACCTCATTGCCAACCATGCGGGAAATGAAATGTACTCAAAGGCATTGTGAAATATGCAGATTACACAATGTTCTTGAAGTACAAAAGTGCAAAAAAAAAAAAAAATAACGATGGTCACACACTAGAAACACTGTGCTTTATGCAGAAGTAAATGCTTGTATTTCAGTTTCAAAACAACTTTTACTAAACCCAGATGGATAATAAAGCCCTTGGCAACGAAAATTAGTTTGGAACCCCACACTAAAACATGTGCACTGTTGCTTTCAGACACTAAATGATGACAATATACAAACCTTTCATTCTGCACTCTCTATGCTAGACAAAAAGCCTTCAGGCTGCCTAGCAGCAAAGCCAACTACAGTATATGTGCAGGGTTTGCAAAGATTTACAATGAATATGCCATTTCGCAGCTGACATTACAATGCTAATGTACAGACCTGCATTTACCAAGCGAAATAAGCACATGTACAGGAGACCTCTTTGCCCATGTTTCACTGTTTTGCATTGTAGTAAGAACCGGGTTACTAGGTACAATAGCACTTCTTCGCATACAGGTTAGTGCGATTTGGAAAACATAATTGTGGGCCACTAAAATGACGGATGCAAGGGAGAAACGCACAGAGCACAAGTGTGTGTGGTTTCTATGAGCACTGGAAGCGTGTTTTTCTTCATGCCATATTTATCACCTATCTGATTTCTGCTGGGACACTTATCTAAACATTCTGAAGAATCTCATTTTTTACTTTGACAGACACCGGCATGTAGTTACCACACAATATGCTTGAGTGGACAAAGCGGACTACTGAACATGGGTGGCGAATGACATGAAAAACACGGGAACAAATGGCTTTGTGGGTGGAGGGAGCATTGGCCAAGAAAAGGTAAAGCAGCCTTATGCCTAATGGGAAGCAGCAACTTTGCTTGCAGACCATCTTGTGTTTTCTAGCCTTCAGTAATTGCTGCGCACACAAGGGGATGCCAATGCAACTACATTTCACCAAATCAGAATGCTTCTGCATTCAAATTCAACAAGCTTTTCTTAATTAGCAATGCATAGTTGCTTGCTAGATCTTTCCAGTAAATTTGTATGAAGCAAGTCCTTTTAACCGACATTAAATGAATAGAAGTTGACTGTACCAAGCTTAATTCTTACCCTGAATGCATGAAACATTACATGAAATGCTTTAGTGCTTGACAAGTCTTCAACTTTTCTAACTACAAACCCTGCTAGAGACCCTGAAGTCTTGAATTAAGAAGAGGTGCTTAGTGGCTGCTTCAAATGAATCACACTTTGCCCGTACCTATTTTGCAATATACTTTTAACACCAGTCATTATTATACACATTAAGCCATTGCCATGAAAGGAATAGCTCACCAAAGTTATCCACTTCATACATTTCTTGATGCTTTTATGAATGGCGTCGTCAGAGCACATAGTTAAAAGTACACTCCCAGCAAATTTACTCTGTGCTCATCCGCCCAAAAATTCACACATATACACACACTTTGCCTCATTCATAACATATTGTGAACTATAAGCAAATGTCAGTACACCAGAGAGATGCTAGTAAATTCATATAGTAGATGTTTTTTAACTTTATTTTACTTTTTTTTTCAGAAGTCTACTATCATTCTAGCGTTTATTCAGCAGCATAAGACCCTTTATAGTTTCGCAGCCTAACCGTAACATGGATGATATCACCATAATACACTGAAGAAATAAAACAGTCACTTGCCTTATTCAAAACAAGATAAACATATACCGACGTTTCGGGGCTGCTACAGGTCCCTTGTTCACCTACATACAGATTTCGTAGTGTTTTTCATATTAAAGTTTGGCAATGTTGCTGGACTGAGTGTTTTCCATTGCAATGTTGTTACTCATTGTTACTAAACAGTTAACTAGGCCCATGCAACTGCTACCAAAATCTATTAGATATCTTTGGTAGTTGCTGCAGGAACTTAAATGGGTACTGACACAAAAATTTTGGCCTCGTGTTTTTTTGCTGCAGTGTGTTGCTGCGGGCCTGTTAGTCTTAACACGGCACATCGTTTGCTGCAGCACGTGACAGATAATTAATTACAGGCTCTTCATAACCGACCAGTGTGAGTTTCAGTTTCCAAAATGACAAGCCTCCGGGTGCAACTATCACCACCTAACGGGTGCAGCACTCGAGCACGTCAGCACACAGAACTGTGATGCACTTCCATGCAGTTCGCGAGCGACCACCGAGAAGTAGGCTGCTGGAGCGACCGCGGCAAAAAAACATGGCGGCTATGACGTCATCATGACTTATTGCAGCGTGGTCACGTGAAGGAAGTTGGGGGTCCCCGAGGGTCCCCTTTGAGGGTGTCAGTAGCGCGAGGATGTCGAACACTCACACAAACTTCAAAATTCATTTAAAATAACTTCCAATCTACATTCGCTGTTGGTATTTTGCAGATGATATACACATGTTCACCGGAATCGATCCCGCAGGCTATCTCGGCCGCGAAATATTGTGTCAGTACCCCTTTAATGAGGCAGTGTTAGCTACCTTTCTTTATTATCTTTCTTTTTTCATTCTTTCTGAAACGCAAGGCGCGGTTTGACAGATTGACCTACACTTTAAAAAAAATGTTGCATCTCTTGGGGCGTCTTTTTATACCACAACCATAATCACCACACCACGTGTCCAGTACCTTCAGGTCACAAATAGTGTGAAATAGCATCCTTCACAGCAAACTGGCAAGCGCGCAGTTTTTAAGAAAAGCAAAAAGAGTCCTCAATGGATACAAACTGTTTTTAGAGCGTACTAGGAAACTACAATTCCAAAGGTGTGTTCTACCAGCCTAGGCTATCTTCTTTTATCATTAAAGTACTCTTAAAGAAAGAACAGCTCACGAAATCAACATATAGTGTGTTGATTTCAACTCTACTATAGAGTTGTAGTCGTCATATGCACAGAATCGTGAAGGCCGTGGATAGTTGTTTTTCAGAAACGCAAACCCTTGTGACATTTATTTCTTTGTGCCTTGCCATTTCACAGAAAATGTTATCTCGACTTGTCTCGTCCTTTCTCTCGTAACAAAATGTATCGGAGATGGTTGGCTCTGGCATGCACCTAAATGTACCTGACAACTCTCAAAGTAATCACACAAGAGTTTACAACCAGTTGCATACGAGAACGGAAATCTGGGCGAGTTTGTCTCGTGTTTATGTTGCTTTCTTGTGTCCCCATAATTTCTGCGCTACCTGCTCTATGATGAACCAGTTGCAGCTTTCACGTCTTGTTCTCAAAAAAATCATGAATACAAAAGCGCACCCGCAAGACATGCCTACAAAATAGATGAATGAGTAAGAGTACACACAACCATTAGTAATACCATATCTCTGCATTCATTCCTAGCATTGTGCACAGATTTCTTTTATTGTGCACAATGCTATGTCCCTGGGGTTGCACTAAAACAAGCTGTACAGCCTAGAAAGTGACATGCAGACCTTTCAACTCTTAAAACTAACATACTCATCTGTTACTTTGAATAATACCAAAATCTGTACTATGTTGCTTCTAATCCGCTTCCAGCAAGATAAGGCAAAGTACAAGAGTAAAAAGATTTTACTTGAAGCAAAGTTACTCCACTTGCACGCATTACATGATTTTTGCTGAACCATGTGCAACATTCAATGAAAAGCCCCCAATGTGGAGAAAATCATAAGAGAAAAATGCACTCTAAATAATGTTGCCATTCTCCTATGTACTTCTGTGGGCATGTTCTCGTGCCTACTGCTAACCTCCAACTCTACGCTACGGTTATAGTAGTCAGTTCTTCGCATATTTTTTATAACTTAGCTTGTCAAGAAAGCAAAAATCTATGCATGCACTCATGTAGGTGGTACATAATACTGACGTTATGTTTGATAAAATGACATACGAATCAATATGACCACAGACTTGTGACGTGCCGCTATGCTCTTCCTTTTATGAAAAAAAAAAAGAAGAAATTGTGCAGACACAAAAATGAAGTGTGCTGAATTGCGTCAAAATATACTGCAGCACAGTGAACTTGTAGATTCAAGCTACAATATATGTCTGCAACGAAGAATAATTCAACGTTGACGGCAGTTACCGAAGTTCCAAATGAGTGCCTCTTTCATGGAACAAAGTTTGCCTGAAGATGCACCTTCTTTTTTTGATACCACGCACACTCAGATTTCTTGTAAATGCTCCACACACGTGCAATTACTGTCTTCACGTTGCAATTCTCACGAGGCAAAAATTACTGCCTGCGTGACGTATATATGTCTGCCTCTAGAGCAGACCTCAAATCGGATGCAAAGCAACTCTTTATACAAGCCGACACTGAGACAAGCAGGCGGAAGTTCCAACTTCAACGTCACCGGCGTAACGCCCTTCTGTACATGGAAGCCAGGGCACAAGCGGCAGAGCTAACCAACTGTGCGTCAGAAATGCCACCAAGCACGGCTCTCCACTCCGACTGTGGCACAACGAGACGAGGGCTCGCCACTTCCCCAACAGTGACCGCTAGGCCACACCAACGAAGCGGGTAGTCTGCTGGTGTCCTGTCCTGTATCTCCGCAATGAACTCTGCTGGTACAGGCGTTGGTTGGCCGAATGTATGCAGGAACACCCCGCTGGAGTCATCCTTTAGTACGAGGCAGTGCATGTCAAACCAGCTGCAAATGAAGCAAAAGGCAGATACATAAGCCTCAATGTACTTCACTTGAGCAATGGAATGCAACAGGGAAGTTTTAAGCTTTTACACACAAGAGCAATTATTCAAGAGTGCGATGTCATACTGCTAGGCATCTGTTCACTAGAGGTAGCACCAACTGGGCACATGAGGCAAAACTACAGCAATATAACATGAACTGGTATTTCTAGAAAAGAAACTGTGCATGTTAGTTTGGCCTAAACAGTGCAGCCAGATATGGTGCAGATATAATTGCAGCCACATATGGTGTCAATAGGTTGTACAAGTGCTCAGGCTACGAAATGAGTCACCAATTCAGCTACAGTATAGTAAAACCAAAGCTCCAGCTTTCGCATTCACAATTTTCAAGATTCATGAGATCAAGCTGCGAATGTATGGTAACATTCAAGAACTGAAACTGGCACTCATTGTAGGTAAAGTTTGATCATTCAATTTATTTTACGTTTGTGTTTTAGTGTGAGCACTGTGCATCTGGAAGCTGGAACCACTTGGGAGATAGAGCAAAAGTGTGTGAAGAGACCTAGCATGTGTTTTGTTCTGTGGCCCTCCGTGATTCATTCATCATTCCAAACAGAAAAAAGTAGAGCTGTGTGAATAGCAAAATTTTGGGTGCGAAGCGAATTCTAATAATAAAGATTGAGTGCGAATCGAATCGAATAATTTTCGAATATTTCTCAAACATTTTTCGAATACTTCGAAGTGAAATTACAGAAAAAGTTGCAGAGAATCTCTAAGTATGTTTCCATAAGATAGCAACATGAAAGTATTTCTTTTTGCTAGGCTGATAAAGCGCTGGCGGGGTGGTGTTTCATAGTTGTCTTATCAAGAATGAGGCAATGTAGAGGCCGAATCGTATTTATGTACATGATTTAGTGCAACCAAAGTGTTGCCGACAACACTTTACACGTGATAGGCAAAGATGCCATTTTCTCAGCCTCTCCTCCTCTTTCAACTTCTGTGGAAGCCCAACTGATGTGGCGGACAAGGGTGTGCTCTCTTCAAGTCCGGAGTTCCAAATCTGCCTCGTAGACGTTGATGTATTAGAACTTCTGAAATTTTGGATGCTAAAAAGCTTCGGCGTCCGATTTTTCGGACTTCCTGCCCAAATTTCAGGTCCAAAATAGCATTAATTGAGCCCCCACCTCTGCCACATCTTTCATCTCCATGTTGGAACCAGCGTTTTCTTGAGTTAATACATTTGCGACCGTAGCGGAGCTTGAAAAGCAGCTTTGCCGCAATACGGGGGTGTGATGAGGTGAAGCGTATTGAAAATCTAGGGACCACTTCCAATCAGACGTTGACTGTCTCTAGGCCAAGTTCGACCGTAACGGAGCTTGGAAGGCAGCTTTGCCGCAATACGGGGGTGTGATGAGGTGAAGCATACTGAAAATTGGCGACCACTTCCAATCGGACGTTGACTGTCTTTTGGCCAAGTTCGACCGTAACGGTGCTTGAAAGGTAGCTTTGCCGCAATACGGGGGTGTGATGAGGTGAGGAATATTGAAAAATCAAGGGACCACTTTCAATCGGACGTTGTGTCTTGGCTAAGTTCGACCGTAACGGAGCTGGAAAGGCAGCTTTGCCGCAATACGAGAATGTAATGAGGTGATGCATATTGAAAATCTGAAGGGGTCAATAGTGAAATTCCAGTGCGAATTGAGTCGAATAGCAAACACTATTAGAAAAATATTAGAAATTTCGAATATTCGCACACCCCTAGAAAAAAGTAAAGGTAAGGATTGTGTGCCTACGTACACTCTTCATTATACTTGCAGTATATGTATGCAAGTAAGTTACTTCACATGTGAGTAAGTGCTGTAGCCAATGAAGTGCGCTGTTGTCACAGCAGATAATGATATCAGTATGCTACACATACCTATCTGGTGTAAGTTCTACAATGAAGCTCTCAACAGCCAAGATTGGTAGGGCGGCGGGCACACGGCCTCTCATCTGGAGTGATGTGATCTTGTCTTCGGCTGCTTTCAGGCCAGCCGCAAATCCAACAGGCTGGGGTGCCATGTTGGATGGGGGCATGGTAACACCTGTAACTGTAGCCCTTCCAAAAACCTTTTGGAATGCCTCGCGGACAGGGCCAATGATGCGGAGGTCATCGTGGGAGGCAACAAGAATGTCAATGTCACCACCAGAATCTGTTGTCAAAGGAAAAATGTTGAAGACGAAACACAGTAAAGCAACATGGATGAACTCCAGAAGAAACTTAGTTACAGCACTAACATGCAATAGAAGACTTGGCACGCTTCCCTTAATAAAGTAAGAAACTGAAGCAATGCATTCCCACTTTGTTCAATTTTTTTTTGTACATCAGCTTTGATAGCTTGTTCTCGATACCCGTATTGCAAACACAGTCAAAATTTTCCCATTTTGCACAGCACAGCAGCTCTTTATATGTCCCTCACACATTACATGTAGAGAGTCAAATTACAGTGACATTTCACAACACTTTTTGTTGCCATGACGAGAATTTTGTTTTCATGTGTCAGCAACATCTCTCACCTTAACAGTTGGCAACCATAATATAATAATAATTGTTGGGGTTTAACATCCCAAAACCACAATATGATTATGAGAGACGCTGTAGTGGAGGGCTCTGGAAATTTTGACCGCCAGAGGTTCTTTAACGTGCACCTAAATCTAAGTACACCGGCCTCAAACATTTTTGCCTCCATCGAAAACGCGGCCGCGGCGGCCGGGATTCGATCCCGCAACCTGCAGGTCAGCAGTCCAGCACTATAACCACTAGACCACCGTGGCGGGTCAGCTGGCAACCAGTGCCCATATAAACATGCCACTATAGGACTCTGCAAGACATATTGGAAGGGCAAAAGGTGCACTTTACAGAGTTTGGGAAAAAATGTAGAAACAAACTACAATTGTACATCTGAGATCTCTGAAACGGCACTGAATTTCCTGTCAAGGTTAACAAGCATGTAACCCCCTTTCTTAGCTATCGATGATGCCCGCAGGAAATGCCTATAAGACAGGGGTCTTAAACTAACCTCAGCTAGCGGGCCACAGTTAAGAAATTCAGTCCCAGAAAGGCTGGGACAGTAACGACAGTAGGGGGGGGGGGGGGAGATGGTGAACAAAATGTCACCTAACGTTGCCATTTGAAAGAACGCCTTTCCCATATTCCATATGTGGGTCATTTCTAGAGGGAATTTGACGTCAGGTTTCGAAATACATATCGATACTGATTTCTATAATGACTAAAATCTGGATGCCAATTCTGAAATATAGAGTTTTCGTTCCACAGTGATGCTTCAACTCACAGTGACCGCATGAGGCGCCTCACAAAAAAAAAATGCTTGAGACCAGACCTGCCTCTACAGTTTAACCGAACAAAGTGCTATTAATTGCAATGGCGAGAAAATAAGGCGAGTACTATTTAGCAAAATCACAAAACTTTATTCCGTGTGAAGCCGTGGGCCGCATGTTTGAAGCCCCTGCTATAAGAGATAATAAGATGTTAAATACTGCCACTCACAGATGAATTCTTTCATTCCTGGGTCTAATGTGGTGATCACCGAGTCAACCGAGTTCTGAAATGAATAAAAGTTTTAAGTTTATGATCACGGGTGCTTATTCTTGACACTAATGTTCCCATAATAAAGTTCTAGAAGTTACATGCATTCAACATTATAAAAAGCAATGAGGACAGCGCCCGTCCTCGTTCTTTGCCCTCTGTATGTTTCCTTAAGCACTGTGTATTAAAATCAATTCTTACCAATGAGCTTGCCTCAACACCCTCTTAAATCATAACATCAACAGGTTGGTTTTTTAGGTATTACAGTAGACTCCGCAAACGGAACTCTCTTAAAGGGGCCCTGCAACACTTTTCCAAGTAATCCTGAAATGATCTCTCTATCGGAGTTTATTGCCTTACTAATCGACTGCTGCAAAAAATTTTGGAGTCTTCAAGTACGAGTGGAGTTGCAGGGATGTGTCACACGCTCTAAGACCTTTCCCTCTCCTTTCGTACCAGCAAGCACACTGAAAGCTAGATGGGGGAGGGGGGAATGAAAGGGAGCGCTTTCTTTTCTTGTTTTATTTGAACACATGCTCGGCCAACATATAAGCGTTGCACGCACCTCACTCGCCGCGTCGCGGCACGCCGTGGCGGCCGCAGTAACTGTGCAGCTCACTATGTTCAAATCAGTCGATGGCCGTGTCTTTTGGGTATGTGACACAGTTTATTTGGGTATGTGGCATCATTTGTCAAGAGAAGAGCAAGCGATTTCTAGCCGACATTTAACTTTAATTGTAAGTTCCCTGCTGCGTGCTGCACTATGATGTTTGGCCCACGTGCTCACAGAAGCCTCGACTACTAACTGGCAGCATTTTCTGACCATGTTCAAAAAGTGTTGCAGGGCCCCTTTAATTGAGTGAAATTGCTGCTTAAATGGAATAACTGCCTCTAATATGATTGGTTTCAATCCTGCACCCCTGTTCATCTCTCGGTAAATGTTACTCTTGTTAAATGAAACCCACTTTCCTGGTCCGTTCAGTTTCGTTTAATGAGATAATACTATGTTATAGAACTATGACATATTCGCCTGTAATTGTGACCAAGAATATTATGTCTTAATAAAAATCATTATTGTTACCGCTCTTAGCTTCACCGTTTAAACTCCTTTCATAAAGCAATGAACATTCACGGTTGTAGTGGTCATGCTTTGCTTCTTTGCAATGCGTTTCCATATTACTGTAATCCCAAGTATATAAATCATACAGTTAAACCTTCATATAACAAAGTCAGTAAAATCACCAATTTACATTGTTATATCGAACCGCTGTTAAATTGAAATTTGACTTGTGTAAGTTGCAGTCTCTAAAGAATTATTTTTACGCAAAAAGTTTCACAAGAATGTTCGAATAATATGGCAGTATGAAGGAAACTAAATTCAACAACGTTAAAAAACGATCGGTTTTGTTGAACCTGAGTTTCAGTGACCACAATTTGATACTGCACCGGCGAATTCCTCTTCACAGCACTCATATGTTACACAAAAAGCCGAAAGAAATGCGAGTCCAACGCACTGTGGTAATAGTATGAGCTAAGCGAAGCTATCGCACCTATTCTGCTGCTGTGAATTGTCATCAAAACCTTGGGTGTGGTACAGTGATGCTACGTTGATGGTATCAGGTTCAACAAATTGGACCACTTGCTCTCTTCTCTGGTAAACGCACAACATCAGGAACCATTGCACGCCAAAGAAGCAAAAGCTGATACCAGTAGAACCCCGCTGTTACGTTCCTCACTGCTGCGTTTTCCCGGCTGTTACGTCGTTTTCCGCCGGTCCCGGCATAGCTCCCATAGGATACAATGTATTGGGAACCCCGCTGTTACGTCGTAACTGTCGGTAAGACTTTGGTCTGGGCGAGTTGGTTCATAGCAATGGGAAGGCACAGCGCAACTGAGACAATGGACAAGAACACACAACTACATACGCCCGTTTGTGTTGTGTGTTCTTGTCCATTGTCTCAGTTGCGCTGTGCCTTCCCATTGTAACTGTCGGACCGTTCCCGTATGATACGTCGCGAAGTGCGCCCGGAGCCGACCGAGTGACTACCAAAGAGAGCGGCCATGGTGCATTTTCACGCAGCTTGGCCTCGTTTGACCGTAACATTAGCCGCATGAGAGGCGCAAGCAACAGGATCTTTCAATTGATGCAAACAAAAGCATGGCCTTCGAGATTCAAATTGCGAAGATGGCGTCTATGACGTAACTGCTCACGAAAGCAAGGCCTTCGAGATTGGCATTTACTATTGACAAAAGCATAGCCTCTGAGATTTGCATTGCACAAACATGGTGTGTATGACGTAATTGCTTGCGAAAGCAAGGCCTTCGAGATTGGCATTCACTTCTGCCATCGCGTTGGCGTAGACCACGGAGTAAGATAAGAGAGGAGCGCCGACTCCGCCGCCGCTCCACGCATTCACTCGGGACAAACCGTGCAACGCGGAACGCGGCGGTCTAACTCATTCCTTTGCTCTCCCCCTCCGCTCCTCTTCGCGCTTTCGCACATGCTTTCTCCTCTCCCGGCGCTGATCACAACGCGTAGCGCCATCTGTCGAGGCGCATAGAAATCATTCAACACCTGCGCTCATGAGCGCATGCGCCAATTGGAGGAGGACGGCGGCGGCGGCGGCGGCGGCGGCAGGGAACGGCGTGCGCGGAGCGTGTCGTCTGCTAGAAACCCGTTCGCTCGGCATTCTCAATATGACAAAAAAACAAAAAGAAAAAAAAACGCGCATATATGCGTACTGATACAAAAATATGAAATAAAAACATCGTTCCGCTTTTTATACACATATGCGAAACATTGTAACATATCTTCAGTGAAAGCAGACGAAAAATTATGCTGAACAAAAACGGCAGAGCAGAAGTACACTTGTTTTCCACGTCTGGACGTCTCGCGGTAACGTTGGTTGGACGTTTTCGTGTCACGGTGTCTTTGTACTTGTGTGTGAAGAGATGGAGCAACTGGACAGGAGGAAATGAAGTGTTTTGTTCCTGGCTGCAAGTCTGGTTACGGCAAAGGGCGAGAGAAGATTCCGCTCTTCGCGGCCCCATCTAATCCGCAGCTACTGGATCAGTGGCGTCAAAAAGTTCCTGTAAGTAAGCGACCCCTTAAATCCAAGGACAAAATATGTGCTCGACACTTCGAGAAGCACCTCATTTTTGATAGGTACTTCAGCGAACACAAAGGAAATGTCCTACTAGACGTAAAGAAAGTGCCTCGACTTCGAAAGGGAGCTATTCCTTCAATTTTTGAGGGAATCACGGCTAAAGTCAATGATGCTGACTATCAGGAGGAACCAGCCGACACCGGTGCCGAAGGGCGAGAGGACATCGCTTTGCCTACAACCGCATACAGCGCGGGCGCCTTTCTTTGTCCAGATAATGAAAATTCTCGGCGTTGCCTTCGAGAGGACTCCGTCGGTTGGTCGCCTGACAGGGATCTGCTAAGCAAAGGGAGCAGTTTGAGTGCGCCTACCAAGGAAGAATGTGCCCCAGAAAGCGGCGCTAGCAGCTCCACTGCTATGAGCGACAACAAGGACTCTCTGTGCCCAGATCGACGCTCACTTTTGCAAGAGCTCATTCAACACCCAGAAAGAGTCAAGCTTCCCGCTTCATGGGGCTACCACAAGGTACGAAAAATTTCAATACCGAAGAGTTGTCGGGCGCTGCTAATCAAAATAAATAAATAAATAAATAAATAAATAAATAAATAAATAAATAAATAAATAAATGAACACGCGAACTATGCCCTACTAGCCCCCCCTTTCGCCCTCTGATTCTGTTCATAATTTAATCAACAGTTGTGTGCAGTACCCAACGCGATAACTACGTATCCACCGCTGCATGCACGGGGAGATATTATCGTGTTAGCTCGCAGTTTGATGTAAGACAACGAATGAGATTATGTCGGCTGGCACTTCACAGAGAACGATAATGTCATGAATAATTTTCCTAAGCCGAGCGGTTTTCTCTTTAATTAAGGCTAATCTTGCATATAGTTGGTAGCCTAGCTGAGGGCAACAAAGTTGCAGGTATTTCCGAAAAACATGTAGAAGACGCGAATATCTGGTAGGATCACTAATACGTTCGGTTGATAACACTGCTGCGAGAAACTGCCGAAACAAATTTAAGCTTATCTGCTGCGCACGCTACGGAGACAAATACCGTTATTTATTCGTGTAATTACTGCTTGTGTGCTTATTTATTCGTGTGCTTACTGGTCATTGAAAAATAATTATCTGCTGCTTCTTGTCTCTTTCATTGTAGGTGGAAGTGTTTCATGGAGCCCGCATTGTGTACAGCACAATCGCAGTCGTAAGCGAAGGCAAGATTCCTGCTGTAACGAAGTGCATCTATGTCTCGGAAGGCTCTCATGAGGAACCATTTCAGGCAGTCATACTAAATTGCACCTTGAATAACGTTATCGACCTTGGCGGAGAACCGAATACCATGGAAGACTTTGAGCGAATGGTAGATACTCTACACAAGACAAAGATATGCAAGGGTGGTCCCTCAAAAGAAAAGTATCCAGGTGTGAAGCCTCAGTGTGCCTACATCGACTGTTTAGGTGTGTGGAGGCACAAAAAGTGCGCCGTGTACAATACTGACCAGTGTACGGAGTGCAAAAGGCTTGCGGGCACGTTGCGTTGCCACGCGATGCGCCAACGAAACAGAATGGACGCTTCCGGGACGGCAGCAGTGCAGCCTACGATAAGGAATCCCAAGTTTGATGTCTTGCGCCGACGGCAAAGGCTGCTGTACAAGAAAGTCTGGTCATCTCGCCGACGGCTGAGAGAGCTAAAAAATGAACTAAAAGTGTATCAAGAACGAATGAGCAATATAGGCGAGGAAGAACTCGAGTCACTTCTACAGCGACTTCCTGAAGGTCAACGCATTGTCGTCGAGGAGTGCATAAAACTGGACACGTGCATTTCGTCAAAAGGCCGCCGCTATTCGGACACGTTTTTGACGATGTGTCTATTACTGCACATTAGAAGTCCCGCTGCATACGAGTTTCTAAGGCGCAACGACCTGATGCCTCTTCCCGCCGTGTCTACTGTGAGAAAATACATATCGCTCGTAAGACCGGATTGTGGATTCGACAGAAAGTTTTTTGAAGCCTTCAAGAAGAAATTGTTGAACAAGAAGGACCGTCAAAGACATGGAATACTTGTATTTGATGAAATGCAGGTGAGCTCATCCTCAACTTCGCCTGCCTGCAAAGAACGAGATGGGTGTCAAGCCTGTAGTTTGTCACAGCTGTAGAAATCTGAGACATAATACCGCCAATGAAAGCACTCGAGAACGTACTTGTAGTTTTTAATTGAAGGGTAGAAATGATAAGCTAATGGGAATGGAACGTGGAGAAAATAGGAACTTTCCGTGGACGGCCGAACGATATAGCGAGGCTAATGTATTTTGTGCGCTTTTTTTTAAAGGGAGATTTGTGTTGGGGGGGGGGGGGGGCGGAAGTGGGCTTCCATCGAAATGCGGCCGTCGCGGAGCGGGTATCGAACCTGCTATCTTGATATCAGCAACGCAATGACCCAGCGTTTAGGCCGTGTTCATAGGCGTGCGCAGGGGGGGGCAAAGGGGGCGAGAAGGGGGGGCGCAAAGTCAGCCCTATACATTGTAGGGGGGGCGATAGGGGGGGCGCAAAGGCAGCCGCATACATTGACATAATAGGGAGGGCGGGCGCTGCGACGAACCTTCGCCCCCCCTGAAGGGCAACCCTGCGCACGCTTATGGCCGTGTTGATAGTACAGAATGCGGCTCATAGCGCAAGCTAAGACACGGACAAAGACAGACGTGACGACGTGACACACGCAAGTCTTATGTATGTGTCACGCCGGTCACGCCGATTTTCGTCCCTCTTGTGCTGTAAGCAACGCAGTGCCATAAACCGTGGTCGTAAAAACTAAGCTAAACTGGCAGTTGGAAGGCAAGGATGGAGAGCAGGCGGTTAGCTGATCCGCATCTACGCAAATACGCACACTCACTGAAATACAAAGCGTCATGGTTTCGTTATTAATCCAACAGAAAGCCTATCAGTTATGCTTCACGCGACGACATTTATCTACTTTACGCCCCACAACAAACCACGCGATGTGTTCTATTCCTTCCAGGTGCGGCAAGGCAGAGATGTAAACGCGAGGACGTTCTCCTACCTTGGTCAAGTGCAACACGACGACACCAGTGAACCTCCACTGGCCGACCATGCTTTGGTGTTCATGTTTGTGCCGTTTGCAGACAGTTACACACAGCCTGTCGGTCTTTTTGCGTCTAGAGGGCCAACCAAGGGTACGTGCTCATCGTGGCTGGTACAGCAGAAAATATCACGAGACCTCTTGAACGACTATAGCGAGGCCAAGAATTAGCTGGGAACATTTTGCAGAAGAAAGGAACAACAGTGCTTTAAAATAGGAAACAGCATGCTACAGGACGGGCCAGAGTAGGGACTAGTTGGTTGTGCATATTTGACACTTGACAGCGCGTCGCAAGTGTCAACTACAGGATGGGATAGGGGGGGGCAAAGGGGGCTGAAATTGGGGTATCAAAACCTCAACCTCAACTTTCAGCACAGGCTGAAATTGGGGTATCAAAACCCCAACCCGTAGGCCCAAAGCTTCTTATGAAGTATTTCCTACGCTTCGAGACCGATAGATTCTATTTTGACATGCCAGAGCAAACGAGTCATTTTTTCTAACAGTAGCTGCACCAAACTTGCCAAGCTTGGCAGCACACGTATATGACCGAAAAACGTGAGCCTCTTCATTACCCAGAAAATACGTACCGCAAAGTACTGCGGAAGCGCCCAGTTTCGCAGAAGCGCCCAGTAATAACATAACCGAATTTTCAGAATTCTGGAAGTAATATGTTAAGCACCCACCCATCCGAACTGAAATCATCGGCCGAAATATTTGGTGCCATTGCGAACGTTACGGGACAGCTAGGAGCAATGACGGGAACGTTCGATAACCTGTGGGGGAAAGGGAAAGATCGATGGGGTGGAAATGATGTCTAATGTCAATGAACAATCCTTGAATGAAAATTCAGAGGTAGCAGGTTTTTCTTGGTAAAGTGTGCAGGCCGACTTACAGCCCATGGTCTGTTGAAGTAGCGCGAATATCAGCGACGAATGCTTTGACCTCCTATTTTTTACCGACTCAGAAGAGTCGTTCGCTAGGTCCAGTGACGATGCATTAGGCGTTAGAGTACCCGATCATTTACACTTTCAAAATAAACATGCTCCCTTTGATTCCATGGCTGCCGTGTAGCACTTCCTTGAAGCATTTCGATGGCCGCCACCTTGTTTTCTTTTTGATGCCTCGACCAGACAAGCGCTCATATCTATTCATTAACGCAATTTTCAGCGAAAGTAGGAAGGGCGCTTCCACGGTACATTACTGTAGGCAAGAAAAAGAGATGTGGACGCGAAACTTTATTTTAAGAAGGTTCCAATATTGTAAAAAAAAAACACTGCGACAATAATTTCATTTTCAAAAGATAAAAATAGGTGATCACAAACGGTGGTGATTACAAGTGGGTGATCAGTTGCAAGCGTGGCAAAAGAAGCCTCAATAAATAGGAATTTCTGTTGCAAGTTGTTCAGATATTTTTGGATGATTCCCCAAGACTAATAGCATAATTTCTTTTCACACTGCTTTCAACCTAAAAATAATCGCAAAATTTTTAAGTACTTATCGATTACGCTGCTGCACGCTGCGCGATCTGCTCGCCGCCGACTTTTGTTTAAGGTTGTTTAAGGTATACTAAAATGGAGTAACATTGACCGTGGTGCGATGTTTCCTTCTCCATTCATTTTCAGCCGACATGGTTGGTTGGCTCTTATGTTTTCTCTGTGCTAATCACACGCACGCGGCATTAAGGTTTGGTCGCTTACATGCATTTAGCCGAGCACTAAATAGAAAATCCTTGTGTCCCGTGCATTGTGGGTACGTTAAAGAAACGCAGGTGGTCGAAACTAGTCTGCAGTACCCTACTGGGCGTGCCTCATAATCATAGTGGTTCTGGCTCGTGAAACCCTGAGATATATATTTTTTTGTTTTTGTACTTTCAGGTATTGAGCTTGCAAGGCTGCTGCTGGAAGCCATCACTCTGCTGGAACAGGCTGGTGCAGCAGTTGACGGCGTCGTCTGTGATGGCGCGAGCACGAATCGCTCGCTTTGGCACTACCTCGGTGTCTCTGGCAAGATGGACAATCCCAAATGCTCCTTTCAGCACCCTCTTGAAGAAGAAAGAAGCATCTTTGTTTTTTCCGATGCTCCCCATTTGCTAAAATGCATTCGCAATAGGCTGTTTAAAAAAAAGAGTCTTGAAAGCAGGGGGCGAGCTCATACGATGGAACGATTACGTTGCCCTTTACAGCTTCGACAACAAAGGCCCAGGATTACTAAAAGTTTGCCCCAAGATCACATGGTCACACGTAAACCCAAGCCAGACAGAAAAAATGAGGGTCAAATATGCTGCACAAGTTTTCAGCAACTCTGTTGCGGACGGCTTGAGATACTTGCAGGAAAAAGAAGTGCAAGGATTTCAGCAGTGTGATGGCACCATCCGCTTCACAAAACTGGCAAATGACATGTTTGATGTCTTAAACAGAAAGCTTCCTTACGAGGGTGTTCGCTTGGGGAGTCAAGATTTTGCTGTATTGGAAGGAGTTTTACATTTTTTGGACTCGTGGGAAAAAGAAGTTGCCGACGGAAAAATATCCAAAGATATGTTTCTCACAAAAAGCACGAGCGAGGGTCTCAGAGTAACTCTACACTCAACAATTGGCCTGTGCAGGTATTTATTATCTGAATGCGGCTTTTCCTATGTTTTGACAAACAAATTTAATCAGGACCCGTTAGAACGATTTTTTGGAACCATTCGCCAAGCGGGAGTGCAAAATGATCATCCAACGATGCCAACATTCCTTCAGTTATATCGCCTCCTGTCTGTCCAAAAGTTAATAAAACCCCCAAAATACGGCAACTGCGAAATCACCGAAGGTGAAGAGAAGCCCTGCTTAACTGTGGAAGACATCAAATCGATTTTCGCCTCCAGTGAAACGTCAGAGGCCAAGATCGGTAATCTGACAGCTAAACTGGACGGACTAATCAAAACAGACCTGTGGGAATGTGAGGACATTTTTCCACAGGCAGAGGACGATCCCGCCATAATCGACTGCATAATATACTTTGTCGCTGGATATGTGGCCCGAAAATTTCGCCAAAAGTCTGACTGTGAGACGTGCAGGGACGCACTTGGTTCAACTTTGCAGCCCATTAAAGAAGACATTTCCAGTCTGACTGCCACCAAAACACGCGGCCGATTAATATATCCAAACATGCATCTGTACAGACTGTTGCACGCGGCCGAGAGCTACTTTTCATGTAATGCAAAGTCGACTAATGTCTACGAGGCAACGATTGACCATGTGCTGGGAACACACAGTCTCAGCTTCCCTTGTGAAGCTCACAAGGAAGAGATTATAGCAGGAATTCTGCAATACTATGTTCTCATGAGAATGAGGCAATTTTGCTCGCAAGAGAGCCGAGCGGCGCGGAAAGCGTCGAGAGAAAAAAAGAAGCAAGCGAATCATCTTCGCACTTGATGAACGCTAAGGAAAGAAGTGACAAAGGCCACCTCTTCATTAAAAGCTTCTTTTCGCTCTAATTACATTCCAGTCCCATTTTCTGGTTTTTCTTTCCCTGTTAGTTTATGTACTAACAAGCCATGTTTGTCAGTGCACTTAAAATTTTTCCTATGTTACTTTAAGTAACACGTTCTTGCCATGTTACCTTATGTACTAAGTTTATGTATGTTAATGTTACCTTATGTAGTAAGTTTATGTATATTATGTTTGTGTGCGTTGTAGTATCATTTTATACTTCTGTGTGGTGCACGTTAAACATGTCAGGCAATGGGCCTGTTTCGAATAAATAAAATAAAACAATACAAAGGGTTATTTCTTCTCATAATGTCAATCCACAAACTGCAAAAGCTATGCGCTCTACAGAAAAGAATTGGTAGCAGGCGTGCAGCATGCGCGGAGCAGACGACAACACGGATAGGCATGCAGACCCGCGAACGCGGTCAAGCACGCTTCCGCGCCGTTGCTATGGCAACGACAGGCGGAGTCCCCGCCCGTGGCTCTGCTCGAGGACGGCGTCTCTCCTACGCCGCTTTTCTCCATTCGTAGCGCCATCTGGCAAACACGCCGCGAAGCCTCAAGCGGCGTTGCAAAATGTGTCCCTTCCAGACGAGCGGAGTCGGCGCTCCTGTCTATCTTACTCCGTGGCGTAGACTCATCATCATCGTTATTTGTCGGAGAACGGGAGGAGTTCGAGCTGGTTGGAGCTCGCATGGTCGTGCGTGCGGTTCGCGGTCGGACTCGCCGCGCCGGTCGTGATTGCGTGTGCTTAGTTCTTTCATGCCTACAGCTGTTGGTGTTAAAAAAATCACATACGTTGATTACATTTCTGTGGATAAGGCCGTCCTAAGCTCCGCGTTTCTATCCATCGACTAGATCGCGGCTGAGTTCGCCAATTTTCGTGCTGCTCGTAAGAATTGAAATAAAATTCTGTACCACTAAATATTTTGCCGTTTTTCCTGTTTTTCGGCTCTTACGTTTCCCGTCTCTTACGTTTATTTCCTACGGTCCCTTCAAAAACGTATCAGCGGGGTTCTACTGTATCTAAAATCCCATGAAAACAAAGCAACAACCTGAATTACAGCCCCTCCTTTTATGGCGGCCACATTTCCTGCTTCGCAAGTCGAGCAAGACCCGTTACAGCATCACGAATTTTGTTTGCCACTATGCTCAACTAAAGTCTCGTATGTTGGCTTTATTCACATAATTACTTTTACAGAGCTGACAGCGGTGCAGCTGGAAATAGCAAGCAGTTTCAGAAAATATTGGTCTGCTGCTTAAAATTTTCTGCAGCAGTGCCCTTATCGAAAAAAAAAAGAAAAAAAAGAACTTTAATTTGGTTTTGCTCGTAATTTATTTTATTCTTGTTCGATTATTTTTGTTTCACTGGGAATTTATTTTATTCATTCAAGTTGGATTTCTCAGCATTTCAGGTTCAATTTATAAGCATCTATAACCAACCAAAGAAAGCATACACAGGTGAAAGCTCATACAAATTAAATACTAAACAACCCACCTTAGCTTTCTCTGCGACCTTATTCAGGAAATCATTGCCCTTAAACCAACCCCACATGCCACTATTGCCAGATGGTGACTGTGGAAGGTTCTGGTCGTAGTCCGTAGGTAGGGAGACTGAAAAGGACTGATCTCCTGAACCACTGCACAAATAAAAAGAGCAACGATTTTTTTGCGTATCATTCTACATCCAATTTCTCTTAAAAACTTACACAGGAATGCCAATAATGCAGAGCTTTTTTTTTAAATTATGTCATCCCTTTCATCTTCTCATCCAAGTCTTGTTTACACATGTACACTCCACACATTGACTAGGTAACTAGTCAAAACACACTAGCAAATCATGTAACACAATAACACAATGACAGAGATCGCGAAGCATGTCGGCAGTACCTCAACACTTTTGATTAATTGTGAAGAAGCCTATATAGTAATTTAAACCATGCCATGTGCTCAATCATTTCTATTCCCCAACTTCACAATCACTATTCTGGTTTGAAATGACCTCCTATCAAGAGCTTCACCAGACTGCCATTTCTTGGCAGACATCAAAGAAGCCAGCATGGCTTAAGCATTCACTGCAGCTGTACAGTTATAGAATAACCCGTCCAACAACCGATACATGGGGTCATAGCAACAGGTCTTTCCATGCAAACTTCTCCACTATTTGTTATACAGGGCAGCTGTAATCTCTACACATTTCGTTGCAGCAATGGGTGAAGTTGCTTTGAAATGAAACTATGTGCATTGATCAGTATACTTTCATTTCAACTATATGTAGTTTGTGTGACATCAATGTAATTTTGTCATGTGCATGTAGGTCAGTTTAAATCACTTTTAATGACCACACCTGTAGCAACATGATATGGTAGTCTTAAGTAATTGCACATTGGGGAAATCTAGCTAAATAATGAATTCGAGTCAACGCTATGAAGAGAGCAAGGACAGGCCTCTGTATGAAGAGAGGGCGCTCGAGGAAGTGGGAACTTTGTGCTGTGCTTTTGAATTCTATGCGCTGCACATGAATACAAAATTTCGCTGAGCTGTTCATAGCAAAGCTTGCTGTTCACACAATGTGTTTTTTCACCAAACCCGAGGGGTGGTTCCGGACGCCCTTAAGTCTCAACTCTGTCTGATCAGAAAAAAAAACACCACCACAGCTGTTATCATCATGGCAAACAAGCACTTACGGGTATGCAGGGTAGGAATGGCTAGGTTGGCTTGTGTAATACCTGAAACAAGACGCAGGCATGCTAGCGGACAAGAAACAAGCACGGCATCAGTGCACATGCTATGCAGTTAGCCAGCCACAAGGTAGAGAGACGTGGTAAGAAACATAATACGGTAAAAGCTCATTAATTAGAACTCAGTTAATTTAAACTTACAGTTAATTCGAACTGACGCTCTGGTCCAGGCACAGCCCTGTGTATTTCTATGCGGGAAAACTCCCGATAATTCGAACACATTGGTATCCACAATGGTTAATTCGAACTGTGAGCCCCCTGACTTTCATTGCTCCTCACAGAAGTCGGCCCAGAATGATCACAATGTTTTGCAAAACCAAACCAAACCAAACCAAATTTACTAGAGATGCAAAAACAACAAAACAGCAGCCTTTCTTCACAGATGAGAATTTGGACGCTGCACAGGAGCTCTTGGGCAAGCTGCAAACGATGCTCATGGAGTCGCGACAGAAGAAGCACAAGCAAATTCAAATTACCAATTGCTTTTAATTTTGATTGCGTTAACTCAGCTACGTAAATAAACATGTTTTGGAGCATAATTAGTGCCATATATTTTGACATTAAGGCTCACTTCTCACATGTATGCATGTCGCTGCTTGTTTCTGGCGTATCACTGTCTGATCAATGAATCCTGCTTGCTGTTAGAGCTCCATGAACTTAATTTACGAAATCACCTGCCACAAACATGTAGTATCACCTAATTCGTGACAACGAGTCCAGGGGTGGCTTCTTTGGGTTCTGCCCGTGCAACGTGGCGCGATATCCTATCATTCTAGCCCTCACCCACTAATTCGAACTCCGCTTAATTCAAGCAATTTTATAGTCCCCTTCAAGTTTGAATTAACGAGCTTTTACTGTATTTACTTACACCAAAGCATGCAATTTTGACAAAAAATGTATGAAATGTTCCGATTTCACAAACCAAAAACATCCATTTCATAAAGGCATGCATTGTTAATTAATGAAAATAGGTTAAAAAGCGAGAAAAATTTTTCATATGCACTGTCTGATTATAAAGTCATGCAATTGTCACATTAGTTTAATACATAGTCAACTGAAGCAAAGGATAGCTGCCAAGAACATACATTGCAGAGCTGCTCAAAAAAGAAAAAACACGGACGAAGAAAGGCAAGTGCACAGAACGGGCACAGAACGAAGAAACAAAAGTACACAGGACGGGCGCAATTTTGCACCTGTGCTGTGCACTTGCCTTTCTTCCTTCATTTTTCTTTTTTTATGCAGCCCTGCTATATGTGTTCAAGAATGCACCCACTAGCCCAAACAAGAGCTTTAGCTGTGAAGAATTATGCATCCATGCAACATCAGACAACACAAGATGCAAGGGAAAATGAATTACTCCACTAGTTAGAGAGAATGATACAACTTAAAAAAATTTGGAAGTAGGCTAAATCAGCCCAAATTGCTGTGAGCAGTATCAAAACTCTTGTAAATGACCACATTTCATAATCGTCACAGAAGTTTTTAAAGTGAACTATACAGAGCACGAAAAAAAAAAAAAAAGACAGCAAGCTAAAAGGGAAGATGAAGTACTTTATAAAAAAATGACTTCGGAGTGTGTGATGACAGTTTGATCCCTGCTGAATTAAAAAACCGATGTGAGAGTTCTAAAAAATGAACGCAAACAGCATTTTTTGGCAAAAAAACAGCAGCCGCAGCCGCAGGGCTTTTTGAGATGCTGGGCGAACGCAGTGACGTCATCTTTGGTATGCCGCGTCATCTGCAACAGCAGCACTGTTGAAGCGTGGCCTCCGCAATTAGCTCTGGCAACGGCACCCAGCCGGAGCGAGTCATGGGGGCCATGGTTGAAGATACGAGAGATGCTAGTTATGACAGATGTTGTAATCCAGCTGCAGAACTTTCAGCTTCTCTGTACTTGCTTAAGTCCCCGGTACATAAACAGCGCTCAGGCCGTTCGGATCAGTGAGCGGCAGGAACCTTCCTTGGCAGTATAGCACAGCTCTGCCAAAGGAGCCAAAGATGACGTCTGTTTCCGTGTCCACGCTTTTGGCGCGCTCACATGGGCAGAGCAAGACAATCTTTTCTTTTGTGCATTGCGAAGTTCCTGCTGCAACTACCGCGAAAAAATTTATGACATCATTGACAACAATGTCGGTCCTTATTAACCACAAAGTTTTACCTAATTTTAAAACCACTTCAGCTTCCCTTTAAGCGACTCCTTTGGCTCTGAACTCATTTAATGTGACAGCATCATTTTCCGTCTACCTTATCGGCATTATTATTTGTTTTGCTTTTTGTTTTCCCAGGAGTATATAGTATGTGCCACAAAGGTCAGTATAGTCAAATGCCTTTATAGCGAAGTGCTTGGGACCTTCAATATACTTCGTCACATATGTGGCTTCGTTGTAAAGGTCACACACCTTAACGCTCACAGCGTAGCCACGATGTAACGAATTCCAAGTTACACAGCTCATATTTTTATACAAGCATTCGCTGAGGAGGTATTCGACTGTATCATGACAGTGTGTGCAGACAAAGCATAGCCAGCACTTACACTCAGAGCATGTCAAAGCAGGTAGGAAGACCGAACAGAGCCAAACAAACTTTAGCTTACTGTTGTGGTGGCAGTGGTGGTGGTTGTGATTGGTGCTGTGCTCCCACTGGTGGTGGCTGATAGACAGACTGCATGGGTGGTGGAAACTGAGATGCATAAGATCCAGCCACTGGGGCTGTCACTGCTGCTGTTGCACCCTGTTGTGGATGCATGCCAGCTGAGGAATAGGCACTTGACACCTGGGTGTGCTGGAACGGTGATGGCCGCAGAGGTGCCTGACTCTGGGTCAACGTCTGAGGGGGCATTGCCGGTTGGAAAGACGTCGGCACCGTCGTCACCACTGGTGGGCTCGACGGGGCTGCTTTCTGCTGTGTCTTCTCTGCGCTTCCCGCTGTCTGCTGTGTCTTCTCCACACTTCCTGCTGCATTGTCATCTGGATGGCACGACAGTGAAAAAAGTGCATGCCCACTTCAGTTGCTGTGTGTTGCATACAACATGACATAAAAACTCTGATTAGTCTTCCACTTCAAATGTTTTTTTCATTTGTACAAATCACGGGAGAAAAAGGGCGTTGGCGGATAGACAAACATATGGGTAGTAGCTGTTAATCCGGCCTATATGTATTTTGTTGCAGGTTGTCCTTTCATTGATCTTGTTCATTGTAATGATGTAGAACAAGCAAATTTGACGTAAAAACATGAAGTGCTTGAAGAATTGATGAATTAGTAGTTTTGTTCATGCACTTGAACTATTATTCAAGTGTGGCTATACAGTCTTATAGTTCTACGGTTTTCTTGATGATGAACATGCAATAAAATAAATTAGGACCAAGTTTTCTACCAAGCGAGGTTAACTGCAAGTAGAAGGGGCTACATTCCAGCACCCATCATACTGTGGGGCAAACTTCAGGCGTATTCGAATGAAAATAGTGCACTGTTTTTCACCAAGCAGTGAAACCTTTTTCTTTTTCAGACAGAGCACATCATGCCCTCTACTAGCTGCTATAAATAATAATTACTTCCTCAGCTCTACTAGCAGCTCTACCACTAAGGTAAAATGGGCATGTTTATTATCCGTCTGTTTCTACGTGTGCCCCTGTATTTCATAGCACTACTTAGGATCCTAGCAACTTTTTTTTTTCTTTTGTACCCTTCTGTGCTGTTTGTTCTTGTTCTTCTAATGTGCATAGAAACACAAATATATTAGGCATATAATGCCTCCTCCTCCTATGTTTTACTTTACAATTATTCATATTTAAAGCCTTTCAGAGCTTCCAACACTGTTCAAATGTTGTGCTCCAGCGGTAGTGAGAGTTAAACAGCCACTGCAACCAGCGTGCGAAAAACAATGTTTTTGACCGGAACGAAAACGTAACCAAAACTTTATCTATTATTTCGTTCCGGAATGAAACTGAAATTTTTAAAATGGTTTTTCGGTTTATGAGAAAGCTTAAAAATCCAGCACAAGTGAGGTCATGCAACGTGAGCAATTATGCATATCTCAGGGTACGCTATTAGCGTGCACCTCAGGGAGGAATTCGAAAGCAAAGATATGTTGAAATTGTTCGAAAAACGAGAACAGTGGCAACCATAGATGTTTATTTAGCGCAAGTGGACTTTTGTGCGCCTGTCACGCAGGCCAGCATGGAGAGGGCATCGTCTGTGCTGAAGTTTGTTACAGCGAAAGCTGTTATGAGATCACAGCAGCCGATTTTGGTGCCATAGTTGTCAGCCATCACCGACAAGTATGGTTTTGAATACTATGACTTTGAAGGGTATACTGGTTTGTGCTAGGTGGTAGGAATTCGTGGTACAGTTACTTCCGCTCCTCTGAAGAACGTGTTTTACCCCTGTCCCACTTTCTTAAGAGAAGTCCAAGTAACCATATCACAAATCCAATGTTTTTATGATTTGCTAAAACTGCTAAACTGCTAAAACGTTATGAACCATTATGGAAAATTTTTTTTTGTTCCGGAATGGAACGGAACTTTTTGCGGTGGAACGGAACTAAAACCGAAACTAAAAACATTTCGTTCCGACATCCTGACTGCAGCACACCCATTGTGGAGGTAAAGCTGTTCTGTTTAGTTTGATGCATCTATTTAGTCAACCAACACAGTCTAATAGGACATGTTAACTAGCGAAAAAGACGTGGACGAGAAGAAGGAATACAGGACAACGCTAGATTCCTTCTTCTCGTCCACGTCTTTTTCGCTAGTTAACATGTCCTATTATTCACGTTACCAACTAGCCCAACTTTCCGCCTTAAATGCAACACAGTCTCCAGCACTTCACAGCATGCAATGCCTCGCCTTGTTGGGGCACTAGTCTGTGGCGCATAACTGCAGAATTTTAACACATTACCACCTCAAGACAGCAGACCGGCACAACCTCGTGTGATGCTTTTTCTTTCTTTTTTTCAGAATAATGTATTACAGTTTTTTCTTTAGTTGTGAAATATAACGTTGTGGCAACAGCACTAATTAAATATGTTGAAATTTAGCGCACACATGTTAAGCTATCTAGGAGTACACCCAGTCATGTGCACATCATAAAATGACATTATATTTTTGCTTGTGATGTCAGCTCCAGTTTAGCACCAGATCGAGTAAAAGTTATTCAACATAAGCTGATAACCTAATTTTTCACTATCAATATTGCCTACATGTGATCCATTTGGACTTCGTGAATGCACACAGGTTCTACGTTCCTTTAAACATATGCTTTCTTACGTCGTGAACATATGCTCCGACTTGATAGTAGCGAGTATCAACCACTGCCTTACCTGTTTGTATCTCCAGCAAGCAAGCATGAAAGTAAACTAGCACCAATACAGCCACATTCAATACTTGATCCCACCTATTTAAATTTCGCACGCGACGAATGTCTTCCGTACGAAGAGGTTCGTACGCTTCTTTCCTTTCTCTTTTTTTCCCGCTTTAGTATTTAGATCAGATAGGGAATGGGGGCAATAGACCTCGCATTCCTTTCGCAAGGCGTTGTACACATATGTCATGCCTCTGATATGTGCAGAAAAGCCAGGTGCCACTCTTCAACGTGTCTCTAAATACACAAGAGAAAACGAAAGCAGAAAATGGCCAAGGGCGCTGAAAACCCGCGGCCATACCTGGCTTCGGCTCAGTGCTGTCAGAGTGCACTGAAGCGTCTTTGACGGCGACGAATTCGAACGTCGAATCCCCGTTAGCATCGTCTGCCGCTTCTTCCATCATGGTGACTGCAAATATAAAGGGGCGATTTCAATGTCCGCTTTCCAGCAGCTGCGGAAACCAACGCGGCCCACTTTGATGTTGGCAGCGCGCTTTCGGAACGGCGACTAGCGCATGGTCAAGCAAACCTTGAAGTTGGAAACAGAGAGGCGAAGTTGTGGTCTGAGATTACTCATTAGTCTTACAACGTACTCGCGACACTCGCGATACATAAATGCGAAAGCACAGATGTCGCCAACGTAAATAAGTGCGCAGGCGATCACCGACGGCAGTGCACGCTCGATTGCCGTCGAAGATAGCTACCTCCGATCACCGACGAGAGCGCGTTGCGTTAAAAGAGTACTTACTAGGGCTGATATTTTCAGCTCAGATCGCTCTGAAAGCTCGATCCGAAGGTAACTTGTTTTCGCAGCTGAAAAACGCACGAAGTTTACGGACGTCGAAAACGAAATCAGCAGCCACGTCTAAACCAGTGTTGTTACCTGCCCAACCCCTTTTGGGTCAGGTACAGGTAATATTTGTAGCAACAAATTAATATTTCATCCACTTGGCAACGGTTACTTAATTTATCTGATATTACAACTACTGTCGTTCTTTAAATGCATATTGTTTTATATATTCATCGCATTATGAAACCGTAGATGCCGCAAAAGCTGTTAAAAAGTAAAGTATTGCCACCTCCAGCAATTTTTATACATACATTCATCTCCGTGAGAGGACACCTCGCGCGTTATGTGTCTCGCCGGCAAGTTTTCTATCTTTCTTCCCTTCCTCTATGGTCGGTACAATTCCTTTAAAACAAAGAGTATATGAGTCAGCTATGGAAATAATTTAGTTCGGGACATCATGCATACAACTTCATTACTAGAAACAGCGTGAAGAAACGACGAGATACTGGGATACACGGAGAAATTCTGAGATACAAAGAACATACCGGACCAAGCGCACCATCCTTCGACCACAGCGGCCGTTGCGCGATCGGCGTGATGCTCGCGGCGAGCGCCTTCTCCATCGACCACAGCCGTAAGGTAAGTAGCGGCGGCGCACTATTCTTATTTTACGGCATAGTTGATGTTGATGTTCCTCAGAAATGGCCGCTTCAGCCTGCGGAAGCATGATTCGCTCTGGCAGTGTCGTTTCTCGCAAGTTATGCCCCGTCTACGCTACCCAAGTGCGAACTTCAGTTTACGACAAAAATCATGTAGAGCCGTTCGTTGACAAGAAGAAACTGAAGGAACTGGAGGCATCGGGGGAGGTGGAAGACTACAGGTTCGTGCCTGTCAAGGCTGCGCCGAGCCATGTGTCGACCTCTCTATTTTACGACGCTACTCTGGACAAGTTCATAAATATGTTGATGCGCAAAGGTGAAAAGGCACTCGCGAGGGAGAACATTGAACTTGGACTGTTCAACGTGAAGCGCATCCAACTTACCAAGTACAACCGCGCCACTGATGACGAAACGAAAAGAAAGGTCGAATGCAACCCTCTGACTATCCTGCACAAGGCCCTAGAAAACTGCCGCCCAGTATTGGAACTGAGCCCGATCAAGCGTGGTGGCATCACCTATCAGGTACCTGTGCCCATGACAGAAAACCGGGCTCGTTTTCTTTCGATGAAGTGGATGATCGATGCTGTTAACGACAAAGACCCGAAAGTGGCGTTCTCCGATCAGCTCGCCAAAGAGTTGCTGGATGCGTACAACAACCAGGGACGGGTCGTCAAGAAGAAGCACGAGCTACACAAGCAGTGTGAAGCAAACAAGGCTTATGCCCATTATAGATGGTCGTAGACCTAAATGAAACCTTCAGTGTGCGCGCGTAGTTGTACAGAAAATAAATAAATTTCGGTATCCCGCCGTTGCACTTTACTTTCGCACGGTCGCTCGCTCGTCCAGAGTGAGGCCATAGTAGCCATAGCGACCGTCGCGAAATACTGGCGTCTACAAATAAGCAAAAAAAAAAAAATTGCGCAGTTTCTTCCAATGATTTACGCATCCAAGCCAACCGCGTGCCACGCAAATCTGCAGTGAAAATGAATCAGCTAAATGGTGGCCTAGAAAAGGGTCATGGACAACAAATCATTCGCGCTCTGCTGCTTTTCCTCCATCGTCCACGACTGCTGACAACGTGTCGCCGATTTGGCGCTCGGCAGCGAGCGCGTCATGATAAGCTCGACCCCGTTTCTTAACATCCGCTTATTGAGCGCTTTTCGACTTTGTGCCTTGTGCCCTCGGTTCTTTACGCGTAGTGCGCAAGAACCAGCGACAAAGGGCCCAGTGCGCATGTATACTCAGTCGCCGCCGGCCCTGCAGCGGTTGGAGCAAGGGAGCTGTGGACTGCTGTGGAGCGCTCTCCTCTCCCAGTATCCGCCGCCACACCAGCCACACCGCCACTTGTTGAGCAGCCGGCAAGCGCAACACATTACTGATCCGCTTCGTGCGTCGCACGGACAGCGAGCACGGACACGCAGTCTTCGTCGCTGAAGCGCGTACAAACGGTCACGCAATGCTCAAGCTCGTCGCCACCAAATTGCCCGGCGCGCACACGAAATGGGCGAGCATTATTCCACGTCCCCGCCGAACCGAGTTCCGCCGATCGTGGATGAGCGCTGCGAGCAAGGAGGATTTCGACCTCATCCGCTGTCAGTCAACGGTGTTGCCGGTAAGTGTATACAAAACACGTGCGGCCAACCCCCGTGTTTTTTTTTTTATCCAGTCAATGAGTTCACTGTTTTACGTCGCTCTACAATTTCCAGAGTAAGGAACATGTCCTGTCGGAGTTTAGAAGAGCCTCCTTGAAGCTACTCGGGGCATATTCGAGAGCGCTCATGGTGCAATAGAAGGTCTAATATTTGCTGAAAAACCCGAATAGTTCGGAGGAAGAAAGCGTTCAACTCGCCGCCGGCCTTGGCGATGTGTGAGACCGGATTGTTGGTTTCATTATTACGTCGGTTGCGGAAAAGTGACAATTATCTCCGACGCCAGTGGCTCCGCTTTTTCCTCTACTGACGTTTGTCCTTTCTTGCTTTGCTAGTGATGCAAGCACTTGCCTCGTTCGTCTCGTAGAAGTGTATAGTTCTGAAGGGAGGCGTGTACGGGAGGGAGTGCGCATGTGTTTCATTCATTCCTATGCTAGAGATGAGGTGGCTTTTCGAAGAGTTAGCGAATACGTTATATTGAAAAAAAAAAAAATTGTCACATCTTTATTTTTAACTATTTGACACAATCTATCTGGGAACCGCCACCTTCTATTTATTCCTCCTCCATTCACATAGTGGTCCTGCAAAAAGGTTTTGTTAACATTGTTTTCAGCATGTGTCAGGCTCAACAATTTGTTGAACAATTTGTGGATGGCTGGGAGGAGTGATGTGCATAGCAGATATATACCTAAAATAGCACGCTGCACAGCAAATTATACTAAATTAGCAGCAGAGCTTATTGTAGCACATAGTACAAATATCAACTTCCCTGCAAGTCTTTCTCTTCCATGGTCTGCGATGCAAGCTTCTTTTGTGTATTCAGCCTTGCTACAATGAAGTAATGCATATTTGTTATCATTTTTAATCACTGGAATCTCTCATTTTTATCTGAAATCTCGCTTCTTTTTCCTGCTCTTTTTTGCATAGTATTTGCAAAAAATTTCGCTTCATTGACTTTGGACTCTCTTAATGCATAATCCAGTTGGCATCATTGCACTATGCTTCTTTCTTTTCCCTTTTCTGTTTTCCATGCGTGTGCATCAGAGGCAGTGCCAGGGTAGGGTAGAGGTTCAGGGGTATTGGCTGCCACCTCTCCCTTTTGAAATACTTACCTGCTTTTCCTTGAAGTGCCAGAGTGTTTGCCCCTCTGAATGACACCTGTTATTGTAGCTGCCTTTCCGTGAGAAAAATTGTGGCATTGCTCCTGATGTGGGTGTGCGAAATAATTGAAACGAGGTATATAGAGCATGTATGTTCCTGGAATACACGTGCATGTCACTATGTAGCTCTGACAGCAGCAAGTCCATTCTTTAGTGCTGTGGGTTCCACCCACAGCACAGCATTTTCCGCGAAGCCTGTCAGTTCGCTGTCAGAAAAAAATGCACGCATGACAAAGCCCCTAACGCGTAATTTTCCAGCTGGTCTTATGATCTGTTGTTGTTCTGTGTGGCCTCAGGTCTCCAATGCATGTAGACTGTCTATTAGGTATACAGACTTGTGTTTAGTCTACTAGCATGCTCACCTGTGACAGTTGGGTAAAAAGCATGACTGGTCTACATGATGGTCAAACATTGTGGTGACAAAACACAGTTAGAGCAACAGATCATGTTGTTCTGCCACTCTTGGTGACTGCGGTCGTTGTTTACCTATCGCATAGTTGTGCATTATGCACTAGCCAGCCCAAATGCTACCACCCAGATAATACTAATGTGTATAAGAATCTTGAATTCAGTATTGAAGTTTTACTTTGTGTGTGTGAAAGCTCGATTCCTATGAGACGTTGATTTGAAGCCTTCCTTCAACTCTTCTATTGTTTTCGTTGTCATAAATATTTAAAATGGGATAAAAAGGATCACAATACAACGAACAGTTTCAGTTATTTCATTGCCATTTTGTGAACACGGTGTGGGCAAATAATCATCCTACTTTGTTTTCCATAATTTTGATGGAGGTGAACGGATAAAAGCTGCTCCTGAGGAGCCAGCTTGACTGAGGCAAATAAAAAGTGTGCTTCAATGTGTGCCCCATACTCTCCTGTGTGTTGTGCCTCTTAGGGCAGTGCTGGTTCTTACTTTTTAATGCTAGCTATCACTTGCTGAATGGTACAAGTTCTTTAAATGAGCAGAAAAAAACAATGCTGACTAACAACCAAATGTTTATTCTTCCTGGCAGTAATACATACCTTTCCTGCCAAACAAAAAAAGACAGAACAAAAGCACGTGTGAGAACGACGTTCATTCAGTTATTCCAAAGGAAGTATCACTGCTATGCAAGGGATTTCTTCCCCACTCTTCACTCCACGTGCTACTGTAATGTCTTTCTTGTTGGGCGGAAAGACTACAGATCACTGCCTGGTAGAATAAATGCTTAATTTTTATGTAGTCGACTGTGTTTCCTGTTACTTGTTCACATACTGTACATTTCGCTCTTTCTGATGCTCTAGTCATGAATAAAAGGGCCTAAATAAAAACTCCTCAAGGTCTCCAGACGAAAAAGGTTTCATTTCCAGCTGGATTATTGAACCAGAAATCTTTCCAGCTGGAAAGACTTGCGGTTCGATAATTTGGCTCGAAGTGGATAGATATCTAGCTGGAACTTCATTAGTTACCGTCTGGAATACGGTCATATTCCAGCTCGATGTTAATCTACTTCGAGCTGAATTATAGTGGTATATAGCTTAATTATTGAATCAGAAATCTTTCCAGCTGGACAGGTTGAATAATCCAGCTGTAAATGGAACTTTTTTCATCTGGGTCTTGATTGCAAAAGGTGTTGTATTCATTCATGTTGGTCTGATGATCTCACCTGCTTATATATTTGCTTTTTTTTTAAAGGGTCCTGAAAGGATAAGAGTTGGCAATGTTTGCAACGTGCCAGAAACAGCGGTGACAACTGTGTATGAAGCCCTTTTAAGTGGACAACGCATGAACAGTATGTAATCTGCTGTTGTTTTTGAGCCACATGTAATTATTGGTTTGTTGTGGTTATGACAAAATTTGGCAAATGTCTATAATACCTCTGCGGCTCTACTTATGTTAACAATATGCATGCTAGCAGTATCTCTAAATTGATTCACTTGCTTTAAAACCTAAGAATATTATTCAGTTACGTAATACCTTTTATTCAAAAACGTAAGACTTCACTTTTCTTGCTAGAGGCTGAAATGAACAGACGTAATGTTGCTAAAGCGGGTTGAAGGACATATATTATATTCAGATAAAAAGTGGAATGAATCTGCGTGAAAAAAGTAAGGGAGCACAGCATGAAAGCATGTCATGTAATAATTGAATCTGCATAAAGCTGGCTGGCATGTGGATGGCCAGCGAACGTCGAGCTCTTGCGTCACTCTTTAGTCCATGCAATTTCCATTAATACCTGCTCTCTACTGCCTTATGCAGATGTTTGTGCATAAAAGAGACAAGCATTGCACTACACTCAAACCTCATTATAACAGTTGCATCTGCCACGAAAATAACTTCGTTATATCCGAAAATTCGTTATAAACCTTCATTTGTAACACTGTCTATGACAAGACTATTCTTCATTTACTTCATTATAACCGATAAGTTGTTATATCACTGTTTGTTATATTGAGGCTTGAGTGTATTGTTAATTAAAATACCTACCATAGTGGCTCAGTAAGTTATCTATGGTGTTTCACTACCAAGCTTCAGGCAACTGATTTGGTCTCGGCTGCTACGACCGTGTCAGGATGGGTGCATAGTGCAGAAGTGTTTCTGTGGCATTTCTTGGGTGCATGTTAAGGAACCTGCAGGTTGGAAAAATTTACCTGGAGTGCTTCACTATGCCAGTGCTAGAACATCACTGTATGGCTTGAAAACCAGAGCATCAAATACCAGTTTAGCAGTTCCTCAAAATGCCCATTGTGTTATACACATTTGCAGATTCTTTCAAACCTCGTTATCAGTGTTCCTTTTTTTTGTTGTTGTTGGCGACCACTTTTGAAGCAAAATGTTGCGACTCGGCTTATGCCGACGGCTCGCACACAACCTTTGCGCTTTACATGTCTACCCACTGGAAACATAAAAAGCCTGTTGTAAAAGAGTGCACCACTTCATTTATATGCACCAGTGCTCTTATCTAAAAATTAATGTACTGCAACCTAAAAAATATATCCACATTCACACTTAAGACAATGCATCTAGAACTTTAGGTGCCTCATGCTTTTGAGAACTCGGCATGATTTTGTGCAGCATGTAGGTAATTGTTACTGTAGGCATAAAAGCTATTCAGTGAATTCAACGGTAGTGTCACAAAGAACAGTACTTCAATGTGCCTTTTTTTTCTGCCTGCATAAGAAAACATTAGAAAGTGCTCAATGGTGTACCAAAGATAGTTGTCCCTTCACTTGCATAAGAATAATTTTTTGTTTCTTACCATAAGCCACCGCAAACATTTTGTGTACACACATATGTACAGAAGAATGCATGTTGGTGCAATCAAAAGGAAGCTAAGAGTTCTTAAAGCTCCTCAATTAAACCTTTGTCCGGTATGATAGACATAGCCACAAAGCTGTTTTACCTGGTACTTATCTATACAACCTGTGTAAACATACCACCGATACATTTGCATCCATTTGGCAAATTAAATTGTATACATTTTGTTCTGCATGGGCAGCACAAACAATGTGACAGAACAAGTGTGTACAGCATGTCTACATATGTATATTGAGGGCCAGTGGACCATATATGTGCCAGATTTCCTTGAGTACAATAGCTGAAGCATAAAGCTTGGTCAGCCCTCCGATTTCCTATGACACATGGTTTTTCACTTTTTAATGCGTAACTGTGGGCCGCACATGTTCATGCAGTTGGCACCAATATTGTGGGTACTCATTTCAGATGTGCAGCTTAGTTTTCACACACATGCGTTCCATTCGCTTTTTATTTTCCTTCGATCAGTCTTATGAAGACCTTTTTTTTTTCAAGTACAACTTTATCTAATGTTAGGCACCATAACTTTTTCCTAATATGAAATGTACAAATATACTAATATAAAATACTAATATACAAATAAGCTAACATGAAATGTAAACTATACAGTGCAATGCAACTGTTTATTTCAGAGTTCCCTTAAAGGCACTCTTGCAAGGGTGTTGCATAAAGTGAAAGGATAGTGAACTAAGCACACTGATTGCTAACACAGGGAAATAATGGCCTATTAGCCAGACTGAGTATTTAGAAAATTAATTCTAAAATATAAATTACACTATCAACATACGCAGTTGTTTACTAGGCGTACCTATACTGCCTGCACATATTACGAGAGTAGCAAGAGCTTGTGTCATATAATGCTGTCTTTACTCCATTTGTGCTACTGTCATCTAGTTGCAAAAAAAAATGCTGTATGTTTCATTGCAGGTCTACCTTACAGTGCACATATGTCCGAATATTCTACAAAAATTTGTCTTTTGATAATTGGAACCTTATTTGAATACCACCTTTAATGACAATTAGATCAGAAGTGATCCATAATGGCTACCACAAGTGCACATTAGCTACATTTCACATGATATACTGTCTATTGGCACTCTCCATGGGCTCGTACAAATTGGAGGGAAGCAGCGCGAAAGATGAAAGACCAGGCAGAGAAGGACACATACAACAGCGCTGTTGTATGTGTCCTTCTCTGCCTGGTCTTTCATCTTTCACGCTGTTTCCCTCCAGTGTCATACCAACTCGCCCAAGCAACCACTTTAGCTTGTACAAATCATGGGACTGCAGCTGCTACAGTATTGTCTACCCAACATATTAAAAAATCCATAGAGATGACAAATTATTTGTAGTGTTGCAAAATTTTGTTTTAAATATCTTTGAATGGTTGCTTTTTATGTAAATGTGGCATATCGAATGTTCTTTGATCAATAGTTATGACTCACAATGTAAAATCGTGCGACTTTTTTAAACTGTTTATCATCTGCCCGTTGCTGCCTTTGTATCAAGGGTGTTATGGGTCAAGCCAGGCTGCAAGCGTGCAGGTTTTCCCCACTATACTCACCAGGAAAAGTAGGCTGTCATGTACAGATGTGGTAAAACTAAACAAAATTGAAAACCTCTGAAACAAATTCACTAATCATGACTCAAAACACTTGTGGCAAGGAGAAACCAATACAGATGTCTCTTCTTTAGTGTCTCGGACTAGTCTACTGATTCGGTGAAAAAGTTAGCGGAATAAAACATATTCATTAAATTCATACATCTGCTATTTTTCCGTTTCTTTTTCTTAACAAATTAGAAGTTGAAAGGTCAAAAATCACTCTGCGATCTCAAAAGCACTTCCCTGACAATTGTTTGCAGAAGTTGAGAGAGCAAGATTGCTGAGCCACCCACTTAAGAAAGGCAATTGGATTGCGCAGTTTGTGATCAGTAAACAACCTGTGGCTGATGTGCATGTGTTCGGCATCACGAGGGTTATTCATTTTCTACCGCAATTTATCTCTGACGTAATGCGGTTCCATGAACTTCAAATGGGAGGCTTTACTTGTGTGCACAGCATATCTGTGCAGCCTTGGCAGTGATTTATCCCATATCCGGTTGCATCCTGAGTCTTATCTACAACTGCACAAAACACTCCAACCTCACTGCTGCTTTCGGTGCTCAGTTTCACAATTGCTCTATCTTGAGCCTACTTGCATCCGGTTACATCCGGATGCCCCTTTACCCAAAAGAAAAAAGTAATTTATCTGCAATGTTTTTAGACAATTTGTTGCCAAGGGCTCATGTATATCCAATGTCAGACCTTGGTACTCTCCAAGTTCAAACGGACTGCTTTAATACAGTTCTTTTGCTTGCTTAGTTATTTATTTCTATGAATACAATCATCCCTCACTACTGGCCACGTAGATGAAAAGGGCAAGGGTGTAAGGTCAGAATTGTGAGCCAATTAACTCATGCGTAAGCACAGAAGTACTCTGGAAGGATGTTTCGTGGATGTTTAGGTGAAGTCAACAGGGATGTTGTAAGCATAACACAGCTATGATTGATTCTGCTCACTGTGCTGCAATGTGTGCATCAGCAATGGAAGAAAACAACTGCTCAGCCACTGCATTGCTGTTGGGCTCATGGTTCACAAACAGTCAACAAAAGAGCTCTTTAATAGTGTCTTGAAAGAACAATTGTCTTTTAAGCCTTTCTTATTGCTTGTTGTCGTTTTTTCTAATTTCTTCAATATTGCTATAGAGAGCAAAAGCAAGTCTAGTGATGCAGATGTAACATTTACAATATGCTGTGCCTTTTAGATGCAGTCATGGTGCGCTATTTTATTTGTAATTTAAGATTAATTTTGCTCTGCGCGTTCATGACTGGATTGCATGTCTGTGTAAAAAAAAAACTGTCGATGGTCGATTTCCTTTTTACCTAGGACAACTGAGAAAATCTGTGTCTGCAGTGTAATCGGCGTATTGCAAAAGACTGACGGAAGATGGGAGTGGTAACAGCGAGCGATTACCTGTTGTTGACCTAGTTGACAAATAGTCGCTTATTGCTCATTTTCATCTTACTGATTTTGAGCTTCTGAGCTGGCAATCCCTGCTGTGGTGCTAGTTGATGCATAGCTACGAAACATACTTTAGCCACAAAACATCACACAGACCAAAGAATGCCCAGAAAAACGCCATTGTTCTTGTTTTCATTCCATGAACTAGGCAAATATGAGAGCATGACTTGGCAAAATTCCCACAAGCAGTACTCGCAGTGTGATGGCTTCAACTGGCAGAAGTTTAGGAGAGGATTGAAGAGATGAAAAATTCTTGAATGTGGGGTGGTGCTGGAGCCAGCGTTTCAACAAGCGGACTTGTCTTCTGCAAGGCTGTTGCAGTCTTGAAGAAGACAAGTCCGATTGTCGAAACACTGGCTCCTGCGACACCTTGTGTTCAAGAGTTTGACTCGTAGTTAAGATTGTTGCCTTCAGCATGTTTCTACCTTTACAGAATGCCCTTGCAAACCTTTAACCTTTAAAGCAGACTCCTCCAAAGTGAAACACTTCTGAAGATGCTCCAAATGTGGTAAACAAACGTGCCTTTACATGGCAGAAAAGCCTGTGTGTGAATAGCTAAGTCCAACAAACTTGACTGCACTAAGCACCAACATCCTTTCAGGTGTACATGTATAATTCAGAAAAATGACTCTTGATATGTGAGCTATCTATTCACATGTCCTAGCATATGCTGCCATCAGGCAAACTTCCAGCTGTTTAGTCTCCAATGCTAGTCTATTTTACAATTTGCATTGTTGCTTTTGGCTGTCAATGCACCAATATGAGTGAGCTGTCATTGCTCACCTAGGATTGTTGTTTGCTCCATTGCAGTCCTTGTGAATATAGTAACAACATTTAGTTCAGATTAAAGAGCTTGAATCAGCATGAAATGCACGACACCGCACATAGCATGTTATCTTTAAGTGACGACAACATTTTATAAATCTTTTATACAAAGTGCACTAAAAAACAAGCACTGTGACACACATCTAAAAGGAATAGCCATTTAATTTCAATAAATAGAGCTTTTGATTTTAGTTTTGCAGGATACCATTATTATGTCATTAAAATGGTCAACAAGACTGTAGAGGAAGAGAACAAAGAAAAAAAAGATGACTGAAAGCGCACAGCTGTAGTTAGGTCAATGTACAGGACGAATTATAGGACAGGGTGAAAGAAAAGAACTTGGCCAAGAAAACAGCTGATAGTGTCAATGCACCGCAGTAAAAAAATACTTGTGTGCTACCCATGTGACGATGTATCAATGAAAAAGAAGAAACTGTGTACTATAGTGTGACTGCAAAAACAAAACTGGGCACAGCTGGGACTTGTTTCATGTCGTAAAGCAGCAGTGCAAACCACTGGGAATGTTATTGCACAGCTGGAAGGGAGAAAAAATGCAGCTGCGGACGAACTGATATTCTGCGTGGCCCTATGAGGACTCGGAGACAGTAACAGCAACAAAGCCTAATTGCGAAAAAGGATGTCACTAGAATTTTCGGGCAAGAGTTTATTGTTGTACTAGTTCATTTCATGTGGGGACACCACAAAAAATAATAATAATAAGTTAGCCTGTTCTTGTGAATTATGCCTCTGCAATAGCAGAACCTTGAAGAAAAAAAGCCTTGACAAGTATGGAAAAAATAACACAGAAATGGGAGATGTGACACCACAGCTGCCACGAATTTTCCACACTTAACTCACCACGACCACAACGTAAATTTTGATGGCACGCATTCGGGTCTAGTTAATTGTTTGCTGATGAAGAAGGGCTGCTTTGCATTTTATAGAAAGACAACTGCCCAACTTAGCAAGTTTCAAGACCTTCTCTTGCCTGAATGGAAGGAAAGGTGTCGAAATCGGGGAAGTTGCATTGACGTGCAAGGTTTAAAATTCTGGCTGGGAAATCTCAGAAATGAAAAATCAAAGTGTAGCTTTCATTTTATCTAAAAAAATCAAGTTTTGAAAAGAAATCTGAATTTGGGAAGAACGTTTTGCCACTTTAAATTGATGCACTATTTTTCTTAAGTGTCCTTAAACAGGGTAGGTCTTTTCCATGGTTTCCCATGTAAACATGTCCTGTGTTGCTTACACACTAGATCCCTGCTTTCTTCTTAATGTCGCCACTCCTGTGCCACCCATAACAACCTTTTTATTTCTTACCTCGGCGCCTATGCTGCTTCCCTTAGCAAATCATAGTTCCCTGTTCTCTATGTTAAGTCTCATTGGCATTCTTAATCCATTTGAGAGGAGGATGGCACCATCCTCCTCTCAAAATTTTTTCAAGCCTGTCATTTAATCTCTTGCTGCACAATTCTTGACATAGCTTCACGTTTGTTATTCTCCCTGCTGTCATGAGTGAGTCATTCATGTTGAGCTGCTGAGCACAATGTCGCAGCTTTGATACCCAGCCAGCGCAGTCGCTCCAAAGGGATTAAAATGCAAAAAACTCCAGCGTAATGTGCTTTGGGTACTGGTTAAATACAAGGTCAAAATTATTCTCTTGCTTACCATCATGTTTCTCATAGCCCATGCTATAATTTCGACATGTTAGACATTACAATTTATTTTGTATTAAGCTTTCCACATTGATGGAATTTGCTGATTGTATGATGTGCTTTCAGTGAAAAGCCAGTTTTTAAAATACACTTTGACTGGGGTTAGGAATATTTCAGCAAAACCTATCTCACAATTATTGTCCATAGTAATGTGGTTTGCAGGTAAGGCAATGTAGCCACTCACTATGTAATAACGGCCTGGGAAATGCAAAAGTTATGTTTTTCCACTAGTGCCATGCTACATGACATGCTGTTTGACAGCTCAGGCTATTAGAACTTAGAACAAGCATATGGAAGTTCTTGGACAACTTTTATTGCCTTCTAGAAGAGCAATTGCTTCACATTTATCTGCCCACCCTTCTCTTGATTCATTGTTTTCATAATCTTATCTAAAGGCTTTATACAAGCCCGAAGTAATATTTTCTGGTGAGAAAGGAATTGTCAAATGCTTGCAATTTCCATGATAAAACTAGTTTAATTTAAAGCACATAATAAGGGATGGAGCCATCGACACTTGTACTAGTATTTGATTTTTCTTTTTTTCTGATGAGTGCTTTTGTCTTCATAAGAATGACTTGGTATATAATGCCAAAAAATGTCCTCTGTATATCTTATCTTCTGGGTCAACATTGTGAGATGTGTGGGTCAATATTGCAAGACGTGCACAAAGCACTTCTCACTATCGTGTCTCAAGTCAACAGTTTGATATAGTGCACTATGGTGCACACGATTTGTATTATTCTCTCATTCTTTTTGATAAAACTCCCCATTGTTAACAGTGCAACCTTGCATAATAAATGAACTGAGCATATGGACTTTGTATTCACGGCATTGACATTATCACTTTTCTAGAAAACAAGAAGGCCTGTGGCTACTGGAGCAAAGACCTGAAAGAGCTTCACTGGATAAGCTATGATGAGGTTTGTAACAGAATACGTTTATAACTGGTGTAGAAGCTTTCTGCGAAAAGGACCATTTGAATACTTGCTCTGACATGACACTTCATTTTATACTAGCACCGTTGATCATTTAAGCCATGCCACGGTAGAAAAGATTACGGTAACATGTTAACACCCTACTTGACTGCGTATTAAGCACTTACTATGGCCATTACTGTACACTAGGGATCCTAAAACTGTTTCGATAATTTTGTACAAACCCAGAGAGCCAGTGGCGTAGGTCCTTCAGATCATTAGCAGGCCAGTTTGAGCACTCTGCATAATTTATTATAAGGTCTTAAATGCATGCATCCCTACAGATTTCAGAGGTACTACAGATCTGAGGTACCCTCATGCTGAGTTTCAACTGGCCCTTGCCCTAGCAATGTTACTAGGGTGAACAATGTCTCCGAGGCAAACAGTCCGATTGGCTCCCCCATTGACATCAGAGGCAAATATAGAATCGCAATTTACTACTAAACCCCAGAACCTCCAATGGACAGCGAGCATCAGCTGCTTTAGTTACGTGCTGCATGTCGACATTAGCTGTGCAACCAGTGTTGCTCTAGAGGTTTCTTTCCTCTAACACCATGAATTGCCCTTGCTGTGTTATGAACTGTGAAGCTAGAGATTGGCAATACGTCGAGCTGCAACATACTGTGCTTGTGCAAAGGCAACCAATGTGTGCGGTGGAGTGGCTGCAGTGCAACTGCACAGTGAGCACTGGAAGAGAGAATTTAAGCATTCTAGACCTGCCAGCAGCTGGGTTTCTCGGAAGAACCTGGTGGTGCAGAGTTTAAACAGACACGCACATACATGGAGCATGCATGGCTTCTGCACCTTTTCATGTGTCAACAGATGATCGCAGGAGGCAGAACTGAGCATGTACTGCTCTAACATGAGGAGAAAAACCACTGCTGAGTAGGAGAGTAACATTTAATAGCCCGCAGCTTCCTTAATACAGAGTGCTTCACTTAAATTATGGTGGAAATGATTTGATTATGTTGTAGCCTAAGTGCTTACATAATTCTTAAAAAAGCGTTTCAGGGACCACGTAATGCAATTTTCATAAATGTGTTTTTCTGTTCACAATATGTATATTACATCTATAGTATACCGTATATACTCATGGAAGGGCCGCCTCTATGTAAGGGCCGCACCCTCAACTTGGGAGCCGATTTGCTCGGTCCGCACCCTCAACTTGAGCACCCTCAACTTGCTCGGTCCAGGATCAAAATTCAAGATGGCGACTGGAGAGCCGCTAAAAATAAAAAATGCCCATCCATGTTTCTGATGAAATGCTTTAGTTATTTACTGGTTTCATTCCCCCTTGTCACTGTCAAACCATTGAAGAAGCGACCGGTTTGACCAATATAGGACCGGCCACATGACAACAGAATTTCATAAACATTACATACGCATTCAGTTTACTCATTCTTGTGGTTCTTTTTACACAAGCAATGCTTGTCTTGCAAAAAAGGTGGCCGCAGGGGAGGAGGGGTAGGGGGGGGGGGGCGCTTGCTTGGTCACTGGCGCCTATTTCAGATCTCCCGAAAGAGGGAGTGGGGGGCTTGCTCGGCATTTTACAGTAGGCCTGACTCGTGTAAGAGCCGCACTCCTTCGAAATTGCGGGAAATAAGTGCGGCCTTTACATGAGTGTTCTGCAAGTAGCTGTTGTTTGATAGATTAAAAGCTTCTGTGGCAGGTCAGGCCTCACAAAACAAGCTGCACACTCCTTTGAATTCCCAATCAAGTTATACAAAGCATGTCACTGTGGTGTGCGTCCCCCCCATATAGGTAACAGACCAACAGTCATGTTCTGGACCTTGTGCATAAGTATGCTGCATATGCGTTAGAGGTCACTTTGTCTCCTGTGGGGTAACACTGCCATTGTTATCGATGTCATATTTTCCTTTGTTTTCTTCAATGTCACAGCAGAAATGGCTGTTTCATAAATGTCTAGGAAGATGACAGCTGTGTGTGTGTGTGTGTGTGTGTGTGTGTGTGTGTGTGTGTGTGTGTGTGTGTGTGTGTGCGTGCGTGCGTGCGTGCGTGTGTGTGTGTTAGACACTAACATCGAGGGACCACTGATTTCATATTTTCGTCTGCGTTTTTAATTCATTTAATTCAATCTAAGACGTTCAGACCATGAACACTGCACAAGAATAACTTACGTCAATTTGATGTGGGTACAAACAATGGAAACTTCTCACTTACCTTGCCAATAAAGGCTTGCTTCACTTAATTTTATGCAGCATAGGTACAGGAAGCAGAGGGTATGGAGCACCATCACCCCTGGCTAGAAAACAGAGAAACCTTTTGTGTCTAAGAAGGTATTGCAGGAGTGTAGGAAGGCATAAAAAAAAATGTCACTGCATTTTCATTACATTAACAAGTTCTTATTGTTGAAATAGGGGTCTCTGTAGCTGCTTGTTCATATTTGGTATGTACATGTTCTCCGTACTTGGCAGTTGCACTTGCCAAAAAATTTTGTCAAGCTTTGATGTGTTAATATAAGGGAACCTGTAGTTCCTTTGGGAGCGAATAGCAGAAAGACTGTATGATCGCTTCAGCTGCGATTTTTGCTGTGATCAAGCCATCGCATTACATAATGCAAACGTTGAAAGGCTTTCTAAAAGGAAATAGAACTCTAAATCTATTGTCCTTGCATTTGGTGTTCACTCTAAATCATTTTCTTTAATACCTCTGACATTTGCTTTCATCTGCTGAGTGCAGCTCCTGGAAAAATGCCAAATGTTCGGGTCTGGACTGCTGGCCCTCGGGCAAGTACCTCGTGAGAGCACCGTCATGATCAACTGTAAGACTGGCCTTGAGGTGAGTACACGACGTGTTGGCATGCGTGCGTGTGTGTGCGCGTGCATGCACGTGTGTGTGCATTCATAATCCTGGAAAAGCATGTGTAGTGTCACTTCAGATGGTGACTGCTGAGGGACAAGCATTTGTTTACCATTCAGTGGAAGTAATTGCCCACGCTTTATCAAGGACAGGTTTTTTTTATGTTGTTCCTTGAACTGATATTGTGGTGTTAGTGTAGCAGATTTGAGCCTTACTATTATTTGGTGTCATTTGCCATTATAGTGGCCCGGCAGCTGTGACATTGTATACCTGAGCACGAGGTCACATAAATTCTTGGCAGCAGCAGCCACATGCTAACAGTGGCAGAATGAAAATATTTTAATGAATGGTACTTTAAGGTTAATGTGTTAATGTTAATTACGTAAAATTGGTAAATGTTAAAGTGCCAGTGATAATTACATAAAATTAAAGGGTCTCTTCAGCACTTTTCGTATGAAAAGAAATGTTTCCTATCTGTGCACAATGCTCATGTAAACACATGAGCCGAATATTATTGCACTTCATGCAGCAGTGAATTGAGTTTTCTGTCAAAAAGAGTAGAAAAAGATATCTTGGTCTCTCCTTCACAATTTAGGCTGTGACTACCTAGAAAGCGGGAGCTAGCAGGCTCAACAAGTAGTGACTGATTTCATGATTGTGAAAACATTCTCAATATGTAATAATATTATTGCTAATTCCAAGCTGAACAAATATTTCATTTTTGCTCTTTCAGCTGCAATTGATGGGTGGCTGCTTAATGCATTGCTTTCTCCTGCAATCACGTGAGGCAGCACCTGGAATGCTACATGCGGACTCTTTCAAACACTATGTGCCTCACAGTCACTTGTCACACTGAGTCTGCTACAACAGTACTCTCCAGTGTGTATTGTTGTCCCATCAAGCTGCTCTACTCGCCATCATCAGTCATATTTTACACGAACAGATTTATCCTAGCTTTTTTTCATCACACTGTAATCGAATGAAAAAATTTGTTATTGCCTTTCACCGCACTTACTTTGAAACATTATTAACTTTGTTTATATTTGCTTTGTTTACCGTTTTACCTACCATGCTTAAACCTGTTTGCAGCATTGAATAAAGAAAAGATCTTGTAGTTAAGTATTTATGGGGCTTGTATTTGTGCAGTACGTCATCTCAAACTACTCCCTGAACCACTACTCCATGGTTTCATGTCCTGTCACAGCCAACGCCGATCTTGAGGCCACATCATTTGTTCTCCAACAAGGTTCGTTGCTGTACAGATAACCAAGCTCATAAGATGCTCATCCTACCATGGAATATAAATTTTCTCAAGATTTAGACATCGCTTATGGTGGTCTCCCTTGTTCACCTTGTTAAATGCTGATCGAAAACTGCAGGAACCTGCATATTGTTAGGAAATGTATCTCATAACTTCATTTCGACTACCGTAAAATGCCGAGCAAGCGCCCCCCCTTCGGTGAAAGATAATCCGACCAGATTTGGAGGGGGGGCGCTTGCTCGGTCCCGGACCGAAATTCAAGATGGCGGCGGAGAGCCGCTAAAAATTTTTAAAAAAATGCCCATCCATGTTTCTAATGAAATGCTTTATTTATTTATTGTTTTTATTCCCCCTCGTCACTGTCAAACCATTGAAGCAGCGGCCGGTTTAACCAATATACAACTGGCCACATGACAACGGAATTTCACAAACAACGTTAGATACGCATTCAGTGTACTCATTCTTGTGGTTCTTTTTACACAAGCGATGCTCATCTTGAAACAAAATGTGGCCGAAGGGGGGAAGAGTGGGAGGGGGGGGGGCGCTTGCTCGGTCACTGGCGCCTATTTCAGATCTCCCGAGAAAGGGAGGGGGGGTGCTTGCTCGGGTGGGGGCGCTTGCTCGGCATTTTACAGTATGCCGGCTCTGATATGGTTGAAACCCAAAATCTTTGAACAAATCTGTGGTATGACATCACCTTACAAAACTTAGGCATTATTGCAAAAGAGCAAAAACAACGAAGTTTGGTTCAAAAAATGAAAGGGATTATGTAGCTTACATTCCATAACAGCCAGTAAACTTCAGACCTAACAATTCACTTGGTAAACTGAGCAATGCTTGGCAGTTCATACTGGCATTCACGGAAGGTGGAAAACATAAAGGTGATTATGTGTCCTCGCAGCTGCCTGCAATTTTGCATATAGTGGTGTTTCTAATTTGTGTGGGAATGCTTACATTTCAACTCTCAGTTCAGGGTTCCACCTTAATTTATAAATTTAAGAGCTACTGATAGTAGCCCTGCTAATGCTTTCAAGGCTATATTTGCCTGGTTTAAAGCTGAACCTTAAAGGGGCCCTGCAACACTTTTCCAAGTAACCATTGAATGGCTTTACTAAAGCAGTTAATTGCCTCACGAATCAACCGCTGCAAAAATTTTTAGAATCCGTCAAGTACGAGCAGAGTTAGAGATTTGTTGTACGCTGTAATTGCTTTCTCTTCTCTCATCCCAACGAGCGTGCTGGAAGCTAAGCAGGGAGAGATGGCAGGGGCACAAGAAGTTTCATCACGCACTCGTCATGACCTTAAGCATGTTTTCTTTCTCTTTTTCTTTGAATGCGCAGCTTACTTTCAGTATGATTGCAAGTGCTCATGCGGGGCACATGCCGGCCTCCTGTGGCAGCCGCGGTAACTATGAAGCATGCGATGCTCAAATCAGCCAGTGGCCGTGAATTTCATTATATGGGTGGTCATTTGGGTATATGGTATCATTTGTCGAGAGAAGAGGGAACGGTTTCTAGCTGAATTTGAGAATGGAATTGCTAATTCCAGGCTGTGTGCTGCGCTATCATGTTTGGCTCACGTGTTAACAAGAGCCTCGACTACCGATCGGCAGCGTTTTCTGACCATGTTGAGTAACTGTTGCAGGCCATTTTTAAGTCCTAGGCACATTCGGGAGGTGCATAATTGATTTCAGCGAGAAGAAATATACCAGTAATGCTGTCACAGGGGATACTTTCAATCGTGATCAAGCCTGATCTTGATCAAATTTTTCTATGGAATTGGTTCATTAGCACAAGCTGCAGAAGAGAGCTAATCACAATTTAGAAATTCAATTCAGATTGCACCTGATCTAATTGAAAACACCACATGCGACCACAGTATCGCTCCCCACCTATGCTATCCTGCAGATTTAACCAAGGAATTGTCACATTATGTTGTGGGTATGAAACTTCTGTACTGCGCCTAAGTTTAAGCTTAAATTTTCTAAGCTTCTGTACTGAGTATGCGGTGTCATGTGAAATGAGTTGAAACTTCTAAGATATATTTTAATGTTTTATCTCCTTGACCACAGAATCCTTCATCTTGCTGTCTGCTTTCATCATGCACTAGTGTTAATTTAATTCACTGTACAAGCTACTTAACATGTTTCAGTGGCGCCTTGAGCCATGAGCAATGGTTAGTTCATATAGTTCACTACTATTGCTAAGTGGAACGTTATATTTTAGTACATATTATCTCAGAACACTTCATGTTATGCTTTTTTTCTTCTTCTTTCTTGCTGATTATTTTTACTGTATTGACCATTTATTTTTGTCGTGAAGTTTACAGCACGTTTGCTTTTTTTCTTTTTGTTATGATCATTACTTGCAGTGGAGAGCTCCGTATTTATATGCGACTCTGTGGACAAAGTACAATACTTCATCAGCAAAAAAAAGGAATTTCCAGCTCTAAAAACTATTGTATGTGCTGACGACATTTCGCGGGACATTACCGCTGCATGTCGCAGCAAGGGAGTGGAGCTGGTGCTGTGGAGTGATTGTCTGGTAAGAAGACATTATAGATTATCATCCATAAGAAATGTTGTGTATAAGAAGACATTATAGATTATCATCTATAAGAAATGTTGTGTATCAGGGGCGTAGCCAAGGGCGGGTTTGAGGGGGTTCAACTCCCCCCCCCCCCCCCCCCCCCCAAGAAAATTTTTAATTTCGCTTGTGTACATATACACGCAAACATACAAACGCACGTGCGAACATACATAAAGTATCGTTGAACCCCCCCCCCCCCCCCCCCCAAAAAAAAAAAAATTTCTGGCTACACTGCTGTTGTGTATCATGTCATAAGAATTTAAGATGCGTCATTTCATCTCGTGCATCTGTTTACTGGCAAGCTTGTCACACTGGCACACAGTTACATTCAACCCATAGCCATGTGTTCTAGATGCACAGTCGCACTCAGTATGACTTGCAACACGGGAGCGCGTGGCCTCACGAGTTTAATCATTGCGCAAGGCTTCAGCTTGCTTCATTTCTATAACTTAATGTTATTTTCTTATTTGGGGACATCCCCCAGTGAGAGAACAGCGTTTAGTTGTTAAAATAAGGGCTAGTAGAAGGAATGCGAAATCTTTAAACTCAAGAGGTCATGCGCTCCTGTGTTGCAAGTCATATTGAGCGCGACTGTACGTATCTACATAATCACAAGGTGTATGTAATCCGTTATGGTGAAAACAAACAATAGCAAGAGCTCCCCCCCCCCCTTTTTTTTTAAACAGGGAGCTTGCTGTCCGCAACTTACTATATCACTTCATGATTGTTTGCTTTAAAATGTTCGATATTTCTAGTTTGTTACTGCTTTTGTTCCAAACTGATTACAGTTACCTTTTGTTATATTGAGTAGTACCCCATCCACTTTAAGCACGATCATTGGCTAGTCAAGGCATTGGATGACCGCATTACAAAATTGAGCAAGTGTTGTACATATTTCACTGTACCTTGTGCTCATCTATGTTGAGTATTAAGTTTTTGAGATGTTTACTGGCTGTCAAATGCTTTGATGTACTGTTATTATGTTGCATATGAAAAATAATTTCTGGACATGCCATTGTTCCTCGTGAGATGTTTTACTTATAATTGTTTCATTTTGCTTGCAGAAACTTGGTTCAAAATCTGTCCAGGACCCCATTGTAAGAATTTCTTTATGCATGGTTTCAAAAACGTAGATTGTTGCATGTGTACCACTTGGCACTGAAAAAAACACATCTATGGTAAGCTGCGGGAATTAAGGACCTTCAAACATAAATTCTAGCATTTAACAAACATTAACTGTAACTGAACCTGAAGCAGCTTTTTTTTTTCTGTTCTATGTTGACATGTTGTACAGAGTTGTGTTAAAGCTTCTCTGCCCCAACTGAATTAATCTGGGCTTCTGCATTCAAGTCCAAATGCAGATGTGTTCAGCAAGTTGGTTACCTTGAGTTTCTGCACACTTGTGTTTAGTATGATGATGACCATTGAAGAGAAGCCACAGAACAAATTCCACTACTTTGTGCTTAAAAGGCAGTCCACTCATTCAAATTTCAACCTACTACATAATGCTGTGTCTAGCTTATATCAAACTTCTAGTGAAAAGGACATCAGGTAGCCTTCCAGACTTGGTACCTACAGATATTTAATGCAGCACTCTAGAGGTTGTGAAAGCGAATATTCTATGGCTATATCCCCATCATCCCTGAATGTAGACACATGTAACGCTAGTCCCCATAGTAAATAAACTTGTTCAGGCTGTGACTTCGCATCATTATGAAGGGTGAAAGGCTATTGTGTAAATGGGGTCTTCTACATAATATATTTTTAAAACATTACATAGTTACGGTTTCTTTTGACAGAAATATTTCAGATGTTCTTACAAATTTCATTAGTATGTGTTATAATTTTATTTCTATCTTTCAACCAGCCACCAACGCAAGACATGCTTTATGGACTTCTCTATACAAGTGGAACAACAGGTAACAGTTTATGTTTAATAATTATTTTCCACATTTTAGTAGCTGTAATAGAACAAGCATCAGTGGTCATTGTTGTCCTGTCCTTTTGCAGACTGCAGCGGCATAAAATATTTGATGTACTCTCACACTTTGTTTTAATTAGCAGCTATATCACTGTGTTTTAATTTTTATGCTCATCTATAGTAGGGTTCAGCATTTTAGTTTAAACAGAAGGGAAAAAGATGTGTGGCTCTCTTTAAATAAAACAAAAGTGCTCACTTTTTTTGTTATATGTGCTTGCTTTGCTTACGGCTGCCACTGCTGTGAATGAACTGGGCAAGTTCATTGATAGCAGTGCAAGGTCATTGCTACCTCATATTTTTTTTTGCATTATTCGGTAAACATACCCACATAATACTACATGTAAAATATCATTAGTATTCATTACACCTATATTCAAGTACCAAATGGATTCATTCCTAATTTCCACATTGTCACGTCACTGTATGACATTACCCTTCAAGGTAGCCACAGTGGCCGCATTGTTGTGGGGACTGGACATGCACATTGGAGAATCCCAGGTGGCGAAAATTAATACAGCATCCCCTACTATAACGTGCCTCATGATTATATTGTGGCTTTGGCAGGTAAAATTCCAGAGTTTTTGGTACCCTTGCCAGACTAATTCTCAGAACTTTGAATGTAACAGTGAACAACATGATGTGCAGGTATATAGCTTGGTTCAGTACTGTTAAAATTATAAACCAGTTATTTGTGCAAACACACACACAGTAAAAAAAAAAAGAAATGGGAAGTTCAACAGAAACATTGTTCACTGAGAAGAGCCAGCAAATGCTAATCTGAAAAAGTATATATATTCACTGCAGAGAAAAAAAGTGATTTTGAGGTAAAAATAACCTTATAAAACTACACCACATCTTTCGGTAAGTAAAAACTAAACATGCTAAAGCCTTTCATTTCATTTAGCACCAGTCAATATTAACAAACATTCTGCTTGGATCAAGATCAAAGTACAAAATCTTCAAAAGTTGTGAATTATTAGAGCCATTGTTGCACTGCCACCCTGAAATATGTCTTCTCTTCGACAACCTCTATTTCATGGTTAGAGGATCTTGATTTAATTGTGTTGAAACAAAGCTTAATAAGCTAAATAACACATTGGGGTGCAAATCTTGGTGCAAGTTCGTGATAGACAGTTTAATAACAGTGCAATAAGCACAGACAAGGTAGATGGGAAAGACAGACGAAGTACTGGCTTTCAAGTTTCATTTGTTGTAGAAGTGGAAGAAAACGTAAGGAAAATCGTGTTACATGAAAAAAAATTATATATATATATATATATATATATATATATATATATATATATATATATATATATATATATATATATATATATATGAGAATGTACATCAATGTCAGTCATGTGAGTAGGCTCATGAGAACTGAAGATTGTAAGGTTAAGTGCATTACAGAACCTGGTGGACTAAAAATGTAACTTGTCAGAAATATTTCAGTTCCTGCCCTGTGTGCTGCCTGACCTGGTATCTAGATCCTAATTTTTAGGTAGTTTATATTTTGAGTATATATATATATAATCATTTGAGTATATATATATATAATCACAACTTCCTCATATTTTCTTGCATTTCTGTGATCAACATCAGTTGAAAGTCTACTCTTCGTGTACCGCCTTTCTAGTCTCCCATCTGATTTTTGTGTTGCATGTGAAAATTCTGATCCTGGGAATGTCAAATTTACGAAAACTGCGTGTTGTCTCCTGTCTTGCTTCCATGTCCTGTTTTCTTTCTTGTTTCATGGAAAGCCTAGCTTGCTAATCTTGCTGTCATTTGACATTGTGTTTTAATCTGTTTCTTTCTTTTTTTAGGAATGCCCAAGGGAGTGCCTGTCACACACAAGAGACTCGTGAAGACAGCCAATTCCATCAACCATCTGGCAGGGGTGAGGGTCACGCCATGATGCCTTTATTTGTCAAAGATATTGTTGTCAGCCTGTAAGTTACAGTATAGGTCAAGGGAAAGGTATACCCCTTTCCTCCCTTTTCGTTTTTTTTTTTCTTTTTAGCCAACATCGGATGCAAATGGTGCAAAACATAGCTGCACTAGTTCCCCCTACTGTACTGCTCTTTACTACTATTTATAAATAGCAAGTACTTTGCTTTAACTATTAAGTGGAAATAGCACTTTTGGGGGACATTCTGGGGAAATCTGTCACTTTTTTTCATTCATCTATTTTGATTAAACTTGCTGAGTTTATGTATATTTGTGTGCAGATTTCAAATATGAAGTTATTGTTCAGCACAATGTGCAGTTTTTAAAATGGCAAACATTTCATGTGTTTTTTTAGAACAAGAGTTTACCTAAACAAATAGTTACACGGTAAATCAGCATATCACAATAATCTGGTATGAGAACTGTATGCAAGAAAACAAGAATGCTTGTTCTGAATCCAATTGAACAAAAGTTGTGGTGTGTTAAACATTCGCGAGTGAGCCTATACCTAGCTGGAATTTCGGTCACTAATGTTCAACGTACCCTAACTTCTCTTCAATTGAATTTAGAACATCAGTTTCCTTCATGTGTCGCTTCTACATCTGTCCGAGCGACACGCTGCCATATAATTTCGTGAATGAATGAAGAGGCACACAATTGAACGTTGCTTGCATGTTCCCTGCTTTCATTAGGGCAACTGTGCATACTTTAGCATATACGTGCTCCTCTTTTTTTAACAGCCAATGAGGGCAGAGCCAGGCCATGTCTGTTTCTGCTACCTGCCGACAGGCCACATTTATGAGCACATCTATGAGGTAAGGTCAAAACGCACTCTCGCATGCTTTTGCTGAATAAAAAATGAGAGAAGTACCAATTTACTAAAGGGTACTTAACTTGATTGTATCAATGAAGACAGCGGTGACCCTAACCTAAATTTGTTAAGCATTTGCAGTACATGGCATGAGAAGCCATTTTATTGCAAATAAGTTTAAAGGGGTCATGAAGCACCCCTTGGGCTGATTGAAAAAACACATCCTGCGGAAAGCTGACACGGCTATGAACTGCTCTGCCAAATATTACGGTCGTGCGCGCCGCGTAATGGCCACAAGCGGAGCGCGAAGTTGCCGTTTCCCCAGGCACCCTCTTTTCAAACAGAGGCCGGTTCTCACTCTCGTCGGTGGGCGGGGCGTCTGTCCGCTGTACGTCGCAAGAGACATAGCATGCTTATTGGCCGATAGCCGACGTAAATCGAGAGCGGCGTTCGGATCAGATGCGCTTCTTGCCGCGGGGTGCCGCCACTTGCCGGCACCGCACTCCTCAGTACACGGTAGCCGCACTCGCACAAGCGAATCACAGCGGGAGAGCGATCGCGTTTCATGACGCGCGCTGGCGTAACTTGTTTCCCCCATGCCATCCCTCCCTGTCTAGCTTCCAGTGCGCTCGTCGGCACGAGAAAAGAGAGAAAGCGCTGGGAGCGTGCGCCAAACCCCCGTAACTCCGCTGATTCTTGACGGATTCGAGAAATTTTTGCGGCAATCGATTCGGGAGGCAGTACACTCCGATACTGAGGCCATTAGATCATTACTTGGAAAAGTGGTTCATGACCCCTTTAAAATCACTGTATTTTACACATCTGAATAGGCAAGTAGAAAGGATATTTCAAGTTTTTTCACAACATATCTGAAACCTTCTGTAATAAAATAGGAATATGACAGATAATTTACGGTGCTTCAAACTAAAGTTAGAAATCGCAACTTTGCATAGAGTGGTCCAACAATATCTAAAGATTTTATACATTGTTTATGGAATATATTGCAGTTTATACAGCAGGCTCCAAAGTGCCCTAATTCTAGCATTAGCATGCTACAGCTTTGATCTTCGACATAAGGTATGCAAAGTTCAGTGAGGACTTCAATGGCTGCCTTGAAACTTGTACAATACTTACGTACTGAAATGCGACAAATTTTTTTTAGTATAACGACTGCTATTAGCAATTGCTTGCGACAGCTGCGTCATGTCACTGCAAATCTGGCCACTAAAGGTAATCGTGGCTCTGATGTAAGTGTTAGTCAATACTACGCTGATATTACACAAACTGTGGATGCTGGGAACGAAAGCACATGCATTACTTAGCCCTAAATTTTCTCATCTCAATTCACGAGTACTTTACTTGCCCGGATTTCACTGAAGGGACTGAGACCAATTATCAAACATGTGTTTTATACAGTTAAAAACTTACCAGCGAGTCCCCATTTGTACTGTGGTAATGCGCAAAACACTGGAAAATTTTTCATCAAAGCAGTTCAACCTTCAGAGAGAATAGTCGTATGCTGGGAACATGTTAGAAAGAGTGGTAGATAAATATGGTATATGCTGCCATTGGTACACAGCCCAGCGTCTACATTTTGCCTCGTGATGAACATCAAATAAAGTGAAAATGCCGATGTGCGATGTGATATAAAATCTGCTATTTTAGACAAGTACTATGTACCAAATAAGATCTGGCTTTTTACTGTAGTCTTAGTGCATCCATGTTGTACTAATGCTTGTCCACAAGCTTGTGCAGCATACCATTTTTTTTTACTCTTTTTACTCATTTCTTATTGCAGTAGACAATTTGCAAAAATCTGCAAGACTGCTTTCCTGCAGGGTTTTTCACAACCAAGTACTCTCATTCACAGACTGCTCTTCTCACTCGTGCTTTTGCCACTCCCAGTTCCAGCAAAAGAGCATCCACCGAACGACAGGTTCCTCATTCACTAAGCGTAGGCAGAGTGGCAACAGTGTGGCGTGACAATCCCACACTAACTCTTGAAATGTATTTATGGTATTTGCATACCTTCAATAGAATTAGGAGTGACAAAAGTACAAGTGAGAAAAGCAGTCTGTGACCGAAAGTGCTTAGTTGAAAATAACCTTGCAGGAAAGCAGTCTTGCAGATTTTTGTAAATTGTCCATCATTGCTTGAATTGAAGCAGCAGGCATTCTTGACTCTGTCAATATGATTCATGCATATTCAATTCCACTAACATCTCGTGACACATTCTCGACAGCTGTCAGTTCCGTTACAACTCGAGCCCCTATATACTTAGAGATTGCACGGCGTAAATAAGTGTGGTCAGGTAGCCACACATAGAAGGTAACAGAGAAGGTAGCAGTGTTTCTACTAGTGAAAGCATCAAATACATATGGCTAACAGACGTTTTGCATCATAACCACTTTAAGTTGACGATTCCCGTCTTTGACTTCCAGGTGACAACACTGATGCGTGGTGCAACCCTGGGTTTCTACCGAGGAAATGTGCAGCTTCTCTTGGATGATATGAAAGCACTGAAACCTCACAACCTTCCCATGGTGCCTCGTCTTCTCAATCGCATCTATTACAAGGTACGTACACAATGTCTGGCCCTTCACTACCAAAATTGAAAGAAACACTGTGATTATATACGATTTCTGCTAGTCAATTTAGAGCAGCTGGCTGAACCTTCAAGTGAGCACTCCAATTTTTCTGATAAAAATAAGTTAGCAAAGAAAAATTTGTCAAATCTCACCACAGGCACTGTCTGAGGTTGACACATGTCATGGGTTCCAAGAACGGCATTTAAGTCCGAAATAGTTTTCCATGAATCAGTGGTTCTTGTGGGCATCAAAGCATCAGAGTAATTGAAGTGCTGCTAGTGCTGTCTTCCACAGATCTTGTTAAGGGGAGATGCTACTCGAAGACACTTTTTCTTTAATATTCACCCTAGAGCAATGAAACTTGAGCTGCTTATAGAACTTTTTATGCTGATTTCAAATATATAATTAGGTAGTTTTCTTGCAAGTTGCATACTTTTAGTTCTGCAACATGACAAAGTGAAAAACTTAAGCCTTTTGCCCCCCCTCTTTTCAGACCTAAACTTCAATAATTTTTTACAATTGATAGTTCATAATGTTTCAAATAAAGTGTGGAATGCAAATAACTAATTAGGAAGTCCATACAAAATATGTACTAGACGTGAAAAATTTTAACGTGGGAAGTTCATTCTCCTACCCTAGTAAAAGTTTACATAACCTTTTTTTATTATATAATAAGAATATTGAAACTTAAACAAGATAATTGCATTTCTCGTACATTGGAAAAAATCTGGGAAAAATTTCATGCAGATCTGAGCACCAGAAGTACCCGAAAAAGGAGGGGCACATTGACAAAAATGGCAAAATTTGTGTTTTGAGAAAAAAGAGTTTTAAAGTCAAAATTGCATGTTTATTTATCAAAGATGTCATTGAATGCGACGAAATTTGTACACAAGAAAGAACAATCCTTCTTGTAGTGGCCACTGCCCAGCACCATAGGTTTGGCCCTCACGCCTCTTTAGAGCTGACTCCTCGACAAGAGATTTTTTCTTCAGCGCACACAGACGAGCCCTTGCTTCTCCTGTTAGTTTTTGAGACATTTTTTTCTGGCGTGTGCTGTCCCGTGATGAGCCAAGAGCAACCAGATCATGAGGCGGGAGCACGCCAAGCTTTTCCAGAACACGTTCAAAACTGGAGTGCCCTTGATTAAACCAACATGTTCAGTGCTGTCATATCAGCAATCAATGAAGACTCGTCGCTTTGTGATTTTTCTTCGTCTTCGAAGAGTCCGATCTTGCTCTGGGAGGCACTCGCATATTCGAATGCCGCGGCAAACTCGTCAGACGCATCGGCGTCACTGCCACTACGACTTGCGGCAGCAGACGATCTTTTCATGGTTTGTGTGTTCGGCTTTGATTTGCGCCGGCGTCCTCGAAAGTTGTGCGCCGCGTGAAACTTCACAGGCCGGTGACCGCGCTTCCTACGGCTTTCTTCATCCATAACTGATAGGCACTCGAGAAAAGTGTTGTTCAGCTGCGCTGCTCGACAAGACACGGATCCTGCAAGTAGGCTTCACAGCACACACAGGCGCGCACCGGCCAATGGCGGCTCCCGATCTGTACCACGTGATTTAAAGCCAGTCGCGGCGCTCGAAAAAGGCGGCAAAAGCGTGCTTCTCTTTATTATTTCTTGTGCTGCAGCAGCGCGGGAAAACGTCGTTATTTGAAGAGTGAGGCTCGGCTCTTCGCCTCATGCGGTCGGCAATGGCCAGCGGCGGCGCATTATCAGCGGCAAGGTTCTCGAAGATGACACACTTTCCGCCTTTTGACAGCCACCTTGTGCTCTTTAGACGCAATTTTAAAGCATTTCCAGTTGAGTCTCGACATTGATATTTTTTTTTCAGAACAGTAGAGGTACTAATCTTAACAAAACAGGTGAAAACAAAAAATCAATAATTTTTTAGAAAACTCGCGTTTTTCGACCCGCATCTCCCCTTAAGCTCGGATAAGCCTGCATAAGCAGTAAATTTAGCTGGTATGAAAAACTGCGGATCCCACGCACCCTGTCCGATTCCACCGTACTAATTTTTCCTGAATGTGTAGTGGCATGGCGACGGTGCTCTACCTCTGCTTCCATAAATGACTCCATGGGGCGCAACTTTTTTGTAAGGTTGTTCCCAAGTTCTCCAGGGAACTATCAAAAAGGTTACTTCGCTATGTGGCTGTTTCAGTTCCACAAAAACACTACTTGTCTTTGGGCTTTATGCTCTTGGCTAATCCATAGTCATCACTGTTTTTTAATGGTGAGAACGAGTGCACACTAACCTGTTTCATTTGTGCGCGCTTGCTTTTCCCAATCATCAGAACCCACCCTGCTCTTCTGACCTACTGTTCATTCTTTACAGGTTCACTCTGAAATTCACAAGAGTGCCATCAAGACAGCAGTGTTCAACTATGCTGTGAACCGGAAACGCAAGCTGCTTAAGAAGTGAGTGGTGCAAACGTTTTTGCCCTTTAAATGACACTACAGTGTTACAACACTATACTAACACAATGTCACACAACGTTGCTATGTGCTGTTTACTGTGCGCAATTACAGAATATCATTGATAGCGAGGTTCTATTCACTAGAAAAATTAAGCTTTTTATGTATAATAAAACAAACATCAAATGCACTCGTCGTAAATCTCAGCATAAATTCTATGAAACCTTTCTGGAAACAACGGTGGTCAAACAAGGGGTCTTGTTGAAGCAAACATTTCGAACAGTGGACTTTAGTTAGGAACTTGCCGTAATCCTTGAGGCATTCGTATGTAACATAAGTAATCTTGACCAAGTACTCTATGCACTGTTTGTTCGCTCAAAATACCCAAGTCACTCTGAAAACCAGAACTTCATGACTATGACTTAAGATGAGTAAATTGAAATAAATAGCTAAAATTGAATTTTCTCTCTTCAATCACACTTGCTATATCTGCGCTGTATCTGCGCTGTATCTGCGCTCAGAGGCCCTTTGCTGTTCATGATAGAAGACTGCTTAATGTGTGTTTCATGTTGTATTCATTCAGGGGCATCGTGACAACTGACACAGTCTGGGACAAGTACGTTTTCAAGAAGATACGTGAAGAGCTTGGTGGAAACTTTCAATATGGCTTGACAACCTCTGCACCAGCCAAGGCAGAAGTGCTGGAGTTCTTCAGATGTGTTTTTGGATGTCATGTAAGCATTTGTGTTGTTGTATGTATTTTCCTTGCAGCCACTCCTCCATGAATTTGACACACAAGAGCAAGTAAGCCGCAAAATGCAAGCACAGCATTTTTCCTGCTTTGTGCAAGCTGCTTATTGCTCACTGTACTAGGTAAATAAATGGTTGTACTCTAGAGCTAGCATGTTAGGTGATCTTGGGTAGAATAACGGTTTGCACTCTAGCTGGTATGTTATGTGTCCAATACTGTACTATTTTAATTCTCCAATGAAAGCCATCATTTCGTACATTACTATTCAGTGTACACTAAAGCACAGACTTTATTTGGTTATTACACAACGTGATAGAAAATTAGGAACAGTTTTAGACAGTGTACAGTATGGCGATGTTGCTCTGCTGCAAAGCTATGTCTGGTTGCAAGAATAAGCACACTGTTCAAGAATGCATAATAAGAAGTGCCGAAAGCTGATTTTCAACTATTTTACCTGCTTGCAACATGATGTGCAGTCTTTCACATCAACGTAATTTGCTCCTGCATTTTTATGAGGTGCAATAAAACAGGAAGCAACTGTAGACTCCACTCCCTCGGCTCCAGACAAACGATTAATATTGCTACACATTGATTAATATCCACTACACATCATTCATTCTCACTTGACTTTCTCTTTTTCATCCTAGCTTGTTGAGGTTTATGGCAGCACTGAAGCCAGTGTGATTTCAAGCACCTTACCTTATGACTTTGTGGGAGGAGGTGAGTGACCATGGTCATTTTTCATTATGCTAACGTACTATAAATGTGTTCTTTGTTCACCTTATTGCTCCTCACTATTCAATATATTACTTTGCCTGAAAGTGTTCACTGCTGTGATATTGCTTTCTACATATTTCTCTTTTATGAAGTTTCTTAGCAGAATATTTCATATGACATTAAACATATTTAACAGACGTACACTAGCTGCTGCCTGTGATAAAATGTGCTCTCCAGGCTTTAAGCAAGAGTCAGGTTTGCTCTACTTTTTCATGCAGGAAAAGCCATAAGCCTATAACGTGGGCAAATTTTTTATGCCATTTGCAATGCCTTATTTGGAATTTCAGTGTAAATGCGTGCCTTGAACGATATAGCTGTACCCATTTTCTCTCCCCTCAGACAATGTTGGCTGCCTTTTCCCTGAAGTTGAAATGAAGCTGGTTGACGTTCCAGAGATGAACTACTTGTCAAAAGATGACAAGGGAGAGGTTAGAGGCTTTTCTCTTTTTTTTTTTTCTCCTTTTCATTTCCAGTCTTCCGAAGGACATGTAGATGATGGCATGATTGCATAGCATGACTGCTGTGCTGTCACTGCTACATCAGTGGACAATTTACAAAAATGACACTGCATATGCACAAGCAAATATATTTTCTAATCAAATAAACTTGACCACAGATTAACAGCACAAACTATTCTTTTGTTTCTTCTTTTCTCTCGGTACATTGGAGTGTGTACTAAATAAAGGTTCCCCAGTCATCACATTTAGGGTAAGGGGTAACTGCTAGGCGTGGAATTCTTGCTGAAATGTGGAGTGGTGAATGCACTTGAAGGAAGGAAAGCCTAGTTAGATTTTTGCAAATCATCCATTATGGAACCACTGCTTATGCAACGTTGGCTGTAAATTTTCTATCGCCATCGCCAGGTTTATACTGCTACTGTTGTACATTCATTACTGATAGCAGCCTTTTTCTAAACTCTTTTTTTTTTACCTTCAAACAGTGCACCACAGGACTTACAAAAGGAAATATGGTATTCACCATCTCTTTTATTTCTTCTCTGTTATTTGCAGATCTGCATTCGCAGCCCTTTGACCTTCCAAGGTTACTTCAAAAATCCCAAGGAAACTGCAAATGCAGTGCTTGAAGGTGGCTGGGTGCTCACAGGAGACATTGGGATGTGGACATCGGTAAACCCCACTTCACTCATGTAATTTGCAGAAAGTGGCCACCATTGAAAGAGCTTTTCGTTGTTCTTCTTCTAACATTCAGGGGCAGGTCCAAATAGGAGTATTTGTTATAGGCAAAAAAATCCAACAGCCACAAGGGTTCGTAGCTAATATTACAGAAGGGTTGTAAACTGAGATTGTTGGTACATATGTGAGTGAATACAGAACAGAGTGGAAAACATTGGACTGTACCAGGCAACATGAGCACATTTGAACAAGCATTTTTATGAAAACATAAGCACGCTTTTTAATTTTTGTGCCATTTAATAATCGGCATATAGTGATATTAACAGTTTGGTTCCAGTGCGGGAATTTAAATTTCAATCCTGCTAACTTGCGCTTTTGTTGTAAGCGTCGGTCTTCGCTCATTGTTTGTCGCCACAACTTAGCGAGTGTGTCGTACCCTTAACCAGCGAGACAAATGGATCGCCTAGCTGCGTTCAATCACACCCATCAAGTATTGCAAGACAGGTATTTTGCGAGGATACTTTACATGTTACAACTTCTAGTGACAAGAAAGATCGGGAAAATAAACAGTCTGCAGTGCTTCGTGTCATCACTACAAATGTCTTAAAAAATTGCTTCAGAATCTGCATGTGTAGATCATGCAGCATCTGCAGACAAGAAGCTTCCCACTTGACTTGCACTGTTTCTGAATATTGTTTCTATGTACAGCATTTTTCTTCAATGCTTCTTCTTAAGCCTTTCTTTTTTTTTTTTTGCTTTTTAGACAGGAGCACTCAAGGTTATCGACAGAAAAAAGGACTTCTTCAAACTCTCTCAGGTTAGTAAACTACCAAAGTCCACAATACCGCAGACAGCAAAATTTATTTATAGTGAAACGTGCAGTTATATCGTGTAGGGAAAAAAAAGTACAAATGAGGAACTGTAGTTCCTCGTACACTTGTGCGCCGCCGTGCCATACCGCCGCCGCCTGATTTTGCTTGCGCCACCGCCGAAGTCCCGGGAGTGATCACACCGCCGCCATGCAATAATTGCAGCGCGCCGCCGTTAGTCTTTTCTTTTAAACCGAATGTGCAATCGGGACAAAGTACATCACTTCACTGGGGGAGCTCTTCTCGATGTGTCTATGTAATGGACTGTCCATTTCAGCCGACGCTGGTTGGCCGGAGCTCGGCGAGCAGCGCGCCCTCTGTTTCTGGTTTTCTTCTGCAACTTCATTTTGACGTCACGAAGCTTTCACAACTCAACACAAATGAGAGGGACGGACATTGAGAGTCAATAGACGCGACGTGCAAACACGGACACAAGACAGAAGTCAAGATACTGAACAGTAATTTCTCAAGTAGACCGCCACGCACACCTGATTGATAGGTACCGCCTCTTGTCTGGGAATGCACAGATAAGTATTTGTGTGTACCTTCCTTTCCGCTGCTGTATGATTTTCAGTTGTGAGCGGCACTTGTGGTTTCTTGACTACTCTCTTGTGCCCGTGTTTGCACGCCCTGTCTTTTTAAAAGGGCCCTAAAATGGCCTCTGAAAACACAAGAAAATGCATGTAGTTTACATGAAGTCGTGCAAAGCATGGCACAGCGAAGCACGGGCCCGTCGCCGCTTGTACTCCTCGTCGACCGGTTGGCTTCGAGACGCGCGTCTTGCTCCTCGGGAGTGCGCAGTTCCTTCGGACGCCACATGACTCTCTGGACACGATCGGGCACAGTTTGCTATGCATAGGGCTCCGTGTTTCCGGTATTTATTTTCCTTGAAAATCGGAAGGTGTTTATCGGAGTTTATATTTTTGGCGGAAATTCGACGTTAAACACGAAGCACTTTTTTTTTTCTAGAAGGTTTGAATGCACAGAAACATGCGCACAATCGAAATACTTGAACTCATAACACCTGTATTTGTGCATATAACAACCTTATGCTTAAGGGAGGACACTGCTCTTAAAAAGTTTTCTTTATTTCTTGATCGATTTTGATGAAACTTGGTGACTTTATGTATATTTGTATGCTGATTTCAAATATGCAATTACTTTTCTAGTATAATGTGTAGATTTTAAAATACAAAATATCTCATGTGCCTCTTGGGGAGCAAGTTTTTTTTAAAACTGAGTTAGTTACAAAGTAAATCAGCATATCACGATAATCTGCAATCGGAACTGTGTGCAGTGCAACAAAAATGGATGTTCTAAACCCATTAGAACAAAAGTTATGGTATGTTGAACGTTTGCAGGTTAGTCGCTTGAAGCTAGAATTTCACTCGTGAATGTTCAACATACCATAACTTTTGTTCTAATAGGTTTAGAACATTCATTTTTGTTGCACTGCACACAGTTCTGATTGCAGATTATTGAGATATGCTGATTTACTTTGTAACTAACTCAGTTTAGAAAAAAACTTGCTCCCCAAGAGGCACATGAAATATTTTGTATTTTAAAAACTACGCATCATACTAGAAAAATATCATATTTGAAATTAGCACACAACTATACATAAACTCTGGAAGTTTCATCAAAATCGATCAAGAAATAAAGAACTTTTTTTCAAGTGCCATGTCCCCCCTTAAAGGTTATTGTATGACACGCAAGCATACTTTGCGAGATTGCTGTCAGTGATTGAAGCACGCTCCTTTTGATTGACGACTCTCAGCTTTGAAAATTACCTTAGCGCTAGAAACAGGAAGTGCCAGAGACAGCGCACAGCGAGAAAGCACTGGCCACTGGACATTGTGAAGTCTCCAAAACTACAGTGGTTCAACGATGTTACATATATCATAGCACTGATAGTTCGCAAAATCAGTCAGGAGCTGGCTCATGTCGTCAGTTTCAAGAAGCTCTAATTGAAAAATAGGTGCATACGTTTCGAACGCCCAGGGCAGCTCATGCTTCACGTTTGTATTCACAATTTGAACACGGTACCAAAACGATTCTTTTGTGTACTGGAGTTGATCGCACAGGTTCCTCTCGGATGTCTGTCTCCACTTTTCGACGACAGCAGCGTAGTATCTGTGAAAGTTTGCAACAGCCGTTAAGCGGTCAGTCTCGTCAAGGAGGTCCAACAGACTTGACATCTGATGCGAAGACCTCGGTTGGATCACACCATTGACTGATGATTGCGTGCAAACGAACCCCCAGTGTGGGATAAACTTGATGTACCAGTTCCTTAATGATTGAGAGCACAGCACACGAATTGGTCTCTCTGCCTCAAGTTCCTCAATGATTGAGAGCACGGCACACGAATTGGTCTTCAGAAACCTCATCTTAACGAGCAAGTCGTATACACCTTCAGGCGATGAGACTCTTGCGCTTCTCACACTTCGTTCCCATGGCTTCGTCGCTTCTCAAGAAAGACAAAATGGCACGCCAATAGTCCCAAAATACCTTCTAGAGCTTCATAAGAAGAGAACCACCTCGATGGACATACGGTTTTTGGCGACTTGATGGACATGCCCATGGCCAAGCACACAAGACCAAACTTACGGCGCAGCTCCCGTGACGACTTCAACAGGGCAGGAAAGTGCACAACGAAATCGTGAACTACGTTAAACGAGCTCGTCCTAATTCTATCCTCTAGAGCGTTGTTGAGTAGGTGGCACGGATCTTTGAAGTGAAGCGCCTTGAATCTGGGGTTGGAGAGTTGCAAGTCCTTGTGAAGCTTCTGCATGTAAGAAGCTGAGTCGGAGCACAATAGCTACTTCACCTAATACAGCAACGCGCGATAAACTTTAAATTCGGTCAAACCAGAAGATGTATCAATGAGCTCTTAGAACTTGCCCTTTCGATAAAGAACGGAACCAGGTCATATTGGCCCTTGAAATTGGAGTTTATCGGATAAATCCGAATTGTCAAAAGTTTTACTGACGAATTTTTTAGGATTTTTTCGGTGGATAAAACCGAAAACACTGAGCCCTAGCGATGCACTATAGACCGGAAGTTGCGCGCGATGTCTCCATCGGTAGGCTTGGCTTAGCTAGTGCACATGCGCAGCTTGGTCAGGCGGTGCGGTATCTGGTCGCTAGACGACGCAATGCTTGCTTCCGCTTTTATTCTATCTTTTTTTCTCTGTCTACTTGTTTCTCTCTCTCGTTGATATTGTTGCGGTGAAAAGAACGAGGAAGCTGGCCCCAGATTAGAGGAAGACGACGTCTCTTACCGCCGCTTGAGCACCAGCTGTATTTATCGTAAAATACCAACTCTGCACTCGTGTGCCTGTTTTCTTCGTGCAACATTTGGTGGAGGTGCGGGGTACCAGTACGGAACTTCGCAGCGGACGTCATCTGCCTGCCGCCTCGATGGCACACCCACCGTCAACTTCGATGCCAGCCGTCTTCCTCACCCATCCGCGGGACCCTGGGCCGTTTTGTGGCACGGATAAGACTGATGTCGAGGAGTGGCTAACACTGTACGAGAGGGTGAGTGACAGCTACAGGTGGGACCCGACCCTCATGCTAGCGAACCTGATATTTTATCTTCAGGGAACTGCGCGGCAATGGTATGACACGCATGAAGCTGACCTAACGAGCTGGGACGTCTGTAAACAGAAAATGCGAGATCTGTTTGGCAGACCGGTCGGTCGTCAGCTGGCAGCAAAGAAAGAACTTGCGGGCCGCGCTCAGACGTCAACAGAATCGTATGTCGTCTACATACAAGATGTGCTGTCTCTCTGCCGCAAAGCTGACGACAGTATGACCGAGGCAGACAAGATCGGGCACATATTAAAAGGTATTGCCGACGATGCCTTTAACCTCCTAATGTGCAAAGATTGCTCCACGGTCGATGAAATCATCAAGGAGTGTCGGCGCTTCGAACAGGCAAAGGGCCGTCGAGTTGCTCAAGCGTACGACAGATTGCCGAATACCGCCGCGACCTCTTCCTGCGAAGACCCACCACGGCTCGTCCAATCGACAGCACCTGAAGACATCACGCGCCTTATTCGCCGTGAGCTCGAGGCCATGTCTCCGGCTCCAGTTCATTCGGACTTTAGGGACAACATGCCCTCCATCTCCCTCATACAAGCTGTTGTTCGGGAAGAAATCGCAAGTTTGGGCATGCCATCACTCTGCTCGGTCCGTCACACGAACACTTATCAGGTTTCCCCGGCCACTCGCAGCCAGCCGCAAAGTTTTGTTCCGCCCCGCCGCAATCCAGCCGAGTGGCGCACCGTGGACGATCGACCCATCTGCTTTAATTGTTCCCGTATTGGACACATTGCCCGTCACTGCCGCAGTCGCTTGTCGTCACCTCCACGGTGGTCGTCTCCTAGTCATTACCACCAGCCGCCGGACAGTCATACTTTCTCGCCCTACACGCCGACTCAGAGCATCAACGTCGACAATGTCCCGCCAAGGTCCAGCCGCTCCCCGTCTCCGCAAGGTCGTCGCTCGCGTTCACCTCTCATTCACCGCTCCTCGTCCCCATCCACAACCGGCCGCTTCACTTCGGGAAACTAGGCGGCGCAGCTCCCGGAGGTGACGCTGCAACTAAGACCCGGCCTTCAAATCCTCTACCGACCCTGCCTACATGCGGAAACTTACTGGACGTGGAAGTTGATGGTGTTCATGTCACATCTCTTGTCGATACAGGGGCGCAGCTTTCAGTTATGAGCGCTGCTCTCCGCCGAAGGCTAAGGAAAGTTCTGACACCCGCCGCTATGAGCACTGTACGAGTCGCCAATGGTGGCACTGCAGCTGTTCTAGGAATGTGTACAGCACGTGTTACCCTTGGTGGCCACTACGCCATTGTTTTATTTACTGTACTCGAACAATGCCCGCACGACCTCATTCTCGGCATAGACTTTCTTTCGAAGCACTCAGCCCTAATTGACTGCTCCGAAGGAGTTGTACAGCTGGATCTGCCTTTCTCTGCCGACGCCGCAACTTGTGCATCACCCCGTTTATGTTCTGCTGAGTTCGCTCGCCTGTCCCCACAAGTTGCTACAGCTGTTCTCCTGACGCCCTGTCCTCCCGTCCCAGATGGCGACTATGTTGTGTCGCCGCTCACCGACGTGGTTCTGGCGCGAAATATTGCCCTGCCAAGCACCATAATCCAAATAATCGAGAATCGGGCGTGCGTCCCAGTCGTCAATTTTGGATTTTCTACTCACGTGCTTCCACATGGCATCGCCATGGCGCATATCACCCCTTTGGGAGAATACGAGATCTCTTCTTTGGCCACTGAATCCCTCTCCACTACCAGCACACCTTTGCCGCCTATTACTTCGTCCTCGTCGACTGCGGACAGCATCTGTAAGATGATTGCCCCTGATCTTCCTGCAGAACAAACAAGAGCTCTTCGTCACATGCTGTCATCTTATCGGGATATATTTGACTTGAACGACCGCCCTCTCGGACAGACATCTATTGTCACCCATCGCATCAACACCGGTGACGCGAGCCCCATTCGTAGGAGACCATATCGCGTCTCCGCTGCGGAAAGGGCCATCATACAAAAAGAGGTCGACAAGATGATGGACAAGCACATCATTGAACCATCGAGTAGCCCGTGGGCATCCCCGGTGGTCTTAGTAAAGAAAAAGGACAACTCGTGGCGCTTCTGCGTCGACTACCGTCACCTCAACCGGATAACAAAAAAAAGATGTGTATCCACTGCCCCGCATAGATGACGCCCTTGACTGCCTTCATGGATCCAACTATTTTTCTTCAATTGATCTCCGTTCCGGCTATTGGCAGATTAGCGTTGATGAGATGGACAGGGAAAAAACCGCCTTCGTAACACCAGATGGTTTATACCAGTTCAAAGTCATGCCTTTTGGTTTATGCAATGCGCCGGCTACATTCGAGCGCATGATGGACTCTCTTTTGCGTGGCTTGAAGTGGTCAACGTGCCTGTGTTACCTCGACGACGTGATTGTCTTTTCGTCGACTTTTGAAAGCCACCTGCAGCGCCTCAGAACTATCCTCTCTGTGTTTCGCGCTGCTCGCCTTCAGCTCAATTCCTCTAAATGTCATTTCGGGCGCCGCGAAATCACCGTGCTCGGACATCTCGTAAACGCAGCAGGAATCCAACCTGATCCCGAGAAAGTTCGCGCTGTGCGAAATTTTCCTATTCCTTCTTCGACGAAAGATGTCCGCAGTTTTATGGGCTTATGCTCTTACTTCCGTCGCTTTGTAAAAAAGTTTGCCGACATCGCTCGTCCTCTGACCGACCTTCTCAAGAAGGATGCCTCTTTCTTCTGGGGACCACACCAAGAGCAAGCATTCTCTACCCTTATTGAGCGACTTACGAGTTCCCCGATTCTCTCGCACTTCGACCCTTCCGCGCCCACTGAAGTGCGCACTGATGCAAGTGGTCATGGCATCGGCGCTGTCCTCGCTCAGCATCAACAGGGCCACGACCGTGTCATCGCCTACGCGAGCCGCCTTCTCTCCACGCCCGAACGCAATTACTCGATAACTGAGCAAGAATGCCTTGCGCTCGTTTGGGCTGTCGCGAAATTTCGACCATACTTGTTTGGTCGTACCTTCCGCGTTGTAACTGATCACCACGCACTCTGTTGGCTCTCCTCTTTGAAGGACCCAACTGGACGACTTGCACGTTGGGCATTGCGTCTTCAAGAGTATGACTTCTCCATAGTGCACAAATCTGGACGCATGCATAACGACGCTGACTGCCTTTCTCGCAATCCCGTGGATCAACCGGACGACACCGATGCTGACGTGGACATCTGTACTCTGTCCCCATCCGACTTTCTCCACATCGGTGACGAGCAACGACAGGACCCTGTTCTTCGGAGCCTTATGGACCGCCTAAGCTACGCGCCTACCGACCCTTCTCTCAGGATGTTCGCCTTGCGTGATGGAATTTTATACCGCCGCAACATTCAGTCCCGTGGCCCTGAGCTGCTACTAGTCGTTCCCAAGCATCTGCGACTGGCCGTGCTCCAGGAACTCCACGACGCTCCTACTGCTGGACATATGGGCTTCACTCGGACTTACGATCGCGTGAGGCGCCGCTTCTTCTGGCCCGGTCTCTATCGCTATGTGCGTCGCTATGTTGCTTCTTGTGACCTGTGCCAGCGCCGGAAGACGCCTGCTTTGCCTCCCGCTGGTTTGCTTCAACCTATTGAAATCCCCACAGAGCCATTCTTCCGAGTGGGCCTCGACCTACTTGGCCCGTTCCCTATTTCTACCAAAGGCAACAAGTGGATTGCCGTCGCCACAGATTATGCAACAAGATATGCCATTGCGCGTGCGATACCGACCAGCTGCGCTACAGATGTTGCCGACTTCTTACTCTACGACGTCATCCTACACCACGGCGCCCCTCGCCAGTTACTCACGGACCGAGGCCGTTACTTTTTGTCGAAGGTCGTCGATGACCTGCTCCGTTCCTGTTCTACTGAACACAAGATCGCTACCGCGTATCATCCTCAAACGAATGGGCTCACCGAACGCCTGAACCGCACTCTAACTGACATGCTTGCCATGTACGTTTCCGATGATCATCGTGACTGGGACGCCGCTTTACCGTACATTACTTTTGCTTATAATTCGTCCCGTCACGACACCGCCGGATTTTCGCCATTCTACCTTTTGTATGGCCGCGACCCTGTCTTGCCCTTCGACACGTTGCTACCCTCTGACATACAATTCTCAGCGACTGATTACGCCCGCGATGCAATAACCTTGGCCGCCCATGCCCGAGAGGTCGCTCGTCATCGCCTCACAGCATCGCAAGTTTCTCAAAAGCGACGCTACGATCATCGGCACCGAGAACCACAATTTTCGCCTGGTTCCCTTGTCCTTCTCCGGACGCCATCTCGTCGTGTCGGCTTAGCGGAAAAACTCCTTTCTCGCTACTCTGGTCCGTACAAGATATTGCGCCAACTGTCTGACGTGACGTACGAGATCGCACCAGCCGACGTGTCTTTGCTACCTCAGGTCACAAGCGATGTTGTTCACGTCGCCAGACTCAAGCCTTATATACCCACATTAAGTGATGTGCCATGATTTGCACCGGGACGGAGCTAAACCCGCCGGGAGGGTGATGTTGCGGTGAAAAGAACGAGGAAGCTGGCCCCAGATTAGAGGAAGACGACGTCTCTTACCGCCGCTTGAGCACCAGCTGTATTTATCGTAAAATACCAACTCTGCACTCGTGTGCCTGTTTTCTTCGTGCAACAATATTCTCTCTCTCTTTTTTGTTCTGCATTTCTTTCGCTCTATTTTTCTCTGTCTCATTCTTTCTGTGCTACGCTTTACTATCTCTTCCCTCCTCCTCACCATCACATCTCTCCTCCTCATACTCACTTCCCTTTCCTCTCCGTCGCACGGAGGGCGCATGCAATAACATCAGCCCACGTACGAGGCCTGCCGTTGGTTGCTTCTCAACCAGAAAGGAAACGCCCCGCACGTCTTTGACTGGGCAAAGGAGCATGAGGGGACGCCGGGGGAGGGTGGGGGGCTGCATGGCTCGTATAGCAAGTGTGAGCATTCACTATTGGGGCACGGTCGGGAGCGCTGGCGCGTGCGGTATCCCGGCAGACATCAGCGAACGGCCCACATACCCTTCTATGCGCTGCGATGTCAGCGCTTCATGTTGTGACCACTGATACAACAAACTGCACGAAAGCAGTTTCTCTCCCGGGAGCGATCGTTTTCCAATACACCAGCGTTTTGTAAGGTTATGCGAGATCGGATAATTAGCTGCTAGCCATAGTTCGTATAACATTACAACATGTTGCTACGCATTCACAGCTTTGCTTTTTCGTTGAAACAGATTTTTTTCGAAATCCGAGGCACAAATTTTTCTCCCGACCAACTCTTAAATATATGCCCCCCCTCCTCCACATGCCACTGCCGATCCGATGAACACTGCACCATCCACGCGCCGCCGCCGGTGATTATGGGACCGGCGCACAGGTCTAGTTCCTCTGTCTGTTCATTTGCACTGTCTACCACATGGCTTTTTTTGCTTTCAGTTCAGCACACACAGATAAGCGTCATGTTACAGTGAAGCCATTCACATCATAGTGGATTATACCAGTTTCTTAAGACCCTGCAGTGTTGCTGCCAAACTGTTGTTCGGAGCAGTGATGTCACATGTTTAAGCCTGCTAAGTTTCATGATTTTCTAGCTAGAGATGTCATTTTTCCAAAAATTTTAATTTTTGGTAATTTTGACCATGCAGTACCATCCTATTTTCCCCTGAATTTTGATATGACTTAAGATTTGCAAATATTATTTTAGATTAAGAGCCGGTATAGTGGCCTAGTGGTTACTGTGCTTGGCTTCCGACCCTAAAGATGCCTGTTCGATCCCGGCCACGGTGTTCGCATTTTGATGGAGGCAAAATTCTAGAGGCCCATGTACTGTCAGACATTAGTGCACGTTAAAGAACCCCAGGTGGTTGAAATTATCCGGAGCCTTCCCCTGGTGACGTGTCTCATAGCCTGAGTCACTTTAGGATGTTAAACCCCATAAACCTATTTTAAGTTAACATTACTATCAAAGACAGAATCTTTATTAACACATGTTGCGCTCTCTAAAGCAAGGCTGCGTCTCACCAAGGGCACTTGTTGCAACAATACCAGCAGAACACTAGATCAATACCAAAAGAATCTGATTTTATGTTTTATTTACTGACAGTCGCCATTAGTGTACTAGTCCCAATGACTGTCACGTCACATTGACTGTCCATGACTGTCACATGCATCTGATGATGGGTTTGTCACACTGGCTACATTTCTGGTGTTACTCCTGTCAAGAATGAGCGCATTTATGATAACAGTGTCGATGAGCTGACCAAGTTCACTTGTTCATAGAGCGCGGTGCAACTTAGCCATTGGCACTTGACAGTAACCTGCTATTGTTTATGAAATTTGTTTTCCCTGCCTATCTTCTATACAAGTCTTAAGTAATCTGTATGAAGATACAAATCTAGTACTGTATTTTTGCTAAAAACAAGAAGTATTACTAAACTACATTTCTTGCTTTCTTCTTTTTTTTGCCAGGGAGAGTTCATTTCACCTGACCGGATTGAAAGTGTCTACAGCATGATGGACTATGTTGCAACAATATTTGTTACAGGATGCCCAACGCAGGTTCTAATACTTTTCTTCTTCCTTATCACATCATGCACCGATGATGTCCAGCACTATATAGTGAAAGGATAACCAGAAGCAAACTATTATTTTCCTAGACTGAGGCAATCTTGAAACACCAGTTTTGCAAGCTGAAAATTTGGTTTCTAGTAGAAGAAATCTAAGTGGTGAACAAAGAAGTGTGAGAGGGAGTTTCATCAGTAGCAGTCTCTTAATATTGTTTTTTGTTTTTCTATTTCGAATTTGCAGTCCTTTTGTGTTGCCATTGTTATTCCTCATGAGGAGCCTTTAAGGGACCTTGCTGCTTCCTGTGGTCTCAGCAAAAAGGCATCTTTGTCTGAAATATGTCAAAATCTGGTAAGTGAGCAGTATCTGCAAGCTTCTTTTGTGTGCTGCATCATAGGAATAAAAGGTTTGTTTCTGATTTATTGTCAAGAGTATTGTTAGAGAGGCTTCAAACTGTTTTTCATGGTTGGAACATATTGTCTGCATCCAAACTACAGACTGTACGCAAGACTTTGCTCAAGGAGATGCAGAAGCACGGCAAAGAAAGCGGCTTGAGCTCTCTTCATCAGGTAAGGATGTTTCATTGGTTAACTAAATTAATGTATGGTACCGGAGTGCTGATGATAACCTTACAATTTTGCATGCGCTCTACTAGCGTATAAATTTAGAATTAAGGAACAGTATCTGTTGCTTCAGCAAAAGTAGTACATTAGAGATAAACAAACCATGGTATGGTGCCTTAGCTGCTACAGCATTGGCTACGGCATTGGCATTAGGGGAATACAATGCTATTCAATTGAGTATTTATATTTTCTAATGTTCGCACACTCCTACTGATTAGCCTGTCATACATATTCGTTTCATACCATAGCAGACAGTGCTGCTCAGGACTTCTATCACTCTTTGCAATAACAAATTTTTTTTTTAAATAGTGCATCATGCATAAAAGAAAAGACATCAATGTAGCATTAAACGGGCCATGACACGGTTGCCCAACAATTTGCAGTTTTCACCGAAAAAATAGTAGAGGGTCCATTGTCCCTATACATATATGAAAAATGCCCTGTACAAGAGTATTTCAGTGCAAAATAAGCCCCAAAAGTAGCCGGCTATAAACTCCGCCCACCACCGGCGACTGCCATTTTGCGATGGCACGTGTGACATCGTGTGGTGCATGCAGCGGAGCCGTCGTCTTCTAACAAAGTTTCTGCCGCTGCAAATTGTTCGCTTTCAATGCCAAGCTGCAAAAAAGCTGAAATAGCTCGATTTCACGTGGAGCTGACCACGGAACAAAATCGTTCGCCAGAATGCAGACGCTCGTACAGCAAACAGCTTGTAACATCACGGCTTGCGAGTGCACCAGTGTTGCCCAACTCTCAGGCCGCTCGCATGTTTATAAAAATATTCAATTATAAATTAAGCGTTCGACCAAATGCGCTAAAACTTTGTCAGCTTGTTTGTGAACGCACAAGGATTAACACACAGAGCAGAGATTATGGCCGAAAATTGGGTGTCATGGCCCCTTTAAGTCTCGTACCTGTATGTCACAAGATACTATGGCATATTTACTGCATGGAATTCACTGCACATCTGAACTTTACCTGTATATTACTCCACCAGATGAATAAGGTTGCACGTTTCTGTGACCATGAGCACAGCGCACCATCCGTGTTTGACTAAAACAGTTTATTGCATATGGAAAAAATGGAAAAGAAATGGTATACGTGGGACTTTTTTTATCACAAATAATGCATTTGGGATTCCTGAAGACGCTCTCGAACTTTGCAAGTCGCATTTCTTGCCTAAAGTCAATATTTAGCTATTTAATTAAATAATCCTAATTAAAAAAATAATTCATTACCAAACAAAAAATTGTCTGTAATGCGCAAGGTGACGTCAGCAATTTGCAACTGATTTCACTCGCATGCCTCTAATATTGTATTTTTTAACCCTTGGCTAAAAATAGGTGGGACACCCAGCATATTCGATCATATTCATACCCAAAACATTCGCGATACTAAATTGGGCTTAATTCTTTCCTTACATTTTGTTCTAAATTGTTCAGTTCCATTGCTGGCTACAGATTTACTTAATTTACAGAAAACGTTTGATATCTCTTATTTTGACCGTGTATTCTGCAACTTTTCTAGGTTCACAATGTGCACCTGCATATAGAGAGTGACTTGCTGGCCTCTGGACTTGTGACAAACACACTCAAGCTCAAGCGGAATGTCGCACGACAGCAGTTTGCCAATGTCATCCAAGACCTGTACAGTGAAGGCCAGCTTCTTAGCACGTGACACCACACTGGCGTCAACCCCGCAAAATGTTCGGCGCATCAAAGATCATCAAACCATTCACTTTTCACTATGCTAGAACAGCATATTGGTAGACTGTCACTATGTACCACTGCTGTCATTGCTTTTGCTTTAAATTACACCAGACTGGCACCCAAACTGACACTATGACCAAATGTTAAAGCCAGTTTCAACGAGAGATTAGTGTTTCGAATGTAAAAGTTTGCTTTCATGTTTCAAACTCGGTGAATTACATGCACACGCAAAGATCTTTACATCTTGCTGTCCTTGAGGCTGTAAAGAGAAACACTTTGCCATTAACAAGGAACAAAGATCTCTGCATTTCACTGTGTAGACTGCTGACCCGGTGATGATTACATCATGTTGATAGGTATTACAGTCGTATTATTTGAAATGCTTCAGTGGCAGCTATTATCGCCGCTCTGTTTTAGCACGTACGAGCACTTATTCTTCCACCTGGTCATCTGTTGCGCTTGCAACGATGTTTTGTATCGGGATCATAGAAATCAAACACCTGTTCTATGTACGTGGGTTGCAGTTTTTTGGAAGGTCTTGTGGAGCATATATATAAATATATATTTTTCGAGTGGCTATGTACAACTTATATTTACTCAATTGTCTGTTACTTTACAAACAGACAAGACGCACTCCATTTGTTAGTTCGCATTATATATACACATTCTTTGCAATGTGAATACGGCGACACTAACTTCCTGACAGCTTTTTTTTTTTATGATCACACTGTATGCTTGTTGTATATTACTGTTGCGCATGTGTGCCTATAAGCTGAACCGTGATGTATTTTTTTAACAATTTTGTGCTGGTGCATAAAGAACAAACTCTCAACGTATTTTGTACTTCTACAAAATGGAGCTGTCTGACGCATTGTTTGCTCAATTGAGATTATAGTTATGAGGCATCGAGACATTGTTGAGAACCGCTGCTCTTATACAAATATTACATTGAAATGGGATTGCCAATAAAAATTCCACAGTATTGTCTAAGCCAAAATAGAGAGCCAGAACCCGAGGAATGCTCCATGCTTCAAAAGACAATCTTCATAGCATGCCTTCAATTTCCAAGTTCCACACCTAATTAGAAAAATTCAATTCTTTTGGCTCCCTTGTTTTCTGAGCTTTTATGGACACTTATATATAATGCATGCATATGTGCATTCTTTTCATGCATGGCACTTATTAACATGTAGTGCAATGTTTTTTCCGGGTCAGTGCATTGAATATCTTTTTTTCTTTCTTGCCAGTTTCAAAATTTAAAAGAAGAGACTGTGTGAAGAAACTGTCTGCCTGAATGTGATCATTGCATCTTAATTGAGCTCTACAATGGAGGATCCAATAGTAGACTATGTTCTCTGTCATGCCGAACTCTGCTCAAGAGGTGGAGCAGTTCAGTGACACAGTGATGTTATGCAGTGTAAATGACACGAGTGTTTCTTTCACCTCTTACACTGTAGGTGGTTAGCCACTGAACGGCAAGTCCGTACATTTTAGAAGTGGCATTGTTCAACGTTCACATGTTTGGGGTCTTTTAGAGCTTCTTATGTTTCCCGTTTATACATCAGGCGTATGCCATCTGCTTGGGTGGGCTAGTAATTCAATGTGATGAAACGGTGCAAGTCTTTCCCGGTGATAGACATACAGCTGCATGTTGCTTCGTTGTGCACCTCTAGCTGTTTTTACTGATGTCCTGTGATCTGTACATAACTCTTTTAACGCTGTTTGCAATAAAAAGTATTTCTCGAACAGACTGCACTCTATTTTGTATTAGGGAGTATTGTACTAATCATTGGCGATGTTTTTTTCATACCAACTTGAATCGCTGGGTATGTGCTGCTCTTCAATATAAAAAACTCCCTTTATAAATTCTCCAGAATAATATGCCTAGATAAGCACGAATTTTTGCGACAGTGCCACTACATGGTGAAAATTAAAATAATGATCAATCGAGGAGAGCAAGAGTATTTCTCGAACCGACTGCACTCTATTTTGTATTAGTATTGTATTACTGCTGGTACACATGCCTCATTCATGATGCATTCTTGGTGGTGGCTATAGACCAGAGTTATCATTTCAAGGGAGCAGCCATTTTTGGCCAAGGGCTGCTGGTCAGGTGGAATGAATGACCACAATAGTCTCCCTCCTGTACTTATTGCATGCTAGCCACCAGTCATCAGCTCCCCCGTCAGCTGCGGCACGACCAAGCCTACAGTCTCTGATTGTGCCAGCACGTGATAACTATGGTCAAGATTATGTATGTTTGCTCTAAACGTAAGTGGGAGTAAAAGAATCTTGTCTATATGATGCACTACTAGTAGTATATTGTTGAAATGCCAATCGCATTAAACAGTCATTAATTTTTATTTACTTGAATGCACTGTTAGCCTCACATTTGAGGCTGCTGCAGGAAAGGGGCAGCTTATATGTGAAAAGAAACACAGTTCAAGTAGGTGCAAATATAAATGAGTTGAACAAGGCAGTACATATTCACTCTACATGCATTATAGAAGTCCTAAAACAGCAGGACCAATTTGAATAACACATGCCACATTTGAAGGAGAAAACTGAATTTTGTCTACAGTTAGAAACATAACTGTGTGTAAGGTTTCAAAAAAGGGCTTACAAAAACTGGCAAGTTAAAAAAAATGTAAGATGAAGTTTAAAATCATTAGCTCTGTACCAAAAACAGATATCGTCGTTCAGTAATTGCATTTGTTAGATCATCTGCAGCAACAATATGTTCACTGCCTGTATTGAATGTTACATTGTTTAGAACTATTCTTCATGTCTTAATAGCTGAATGAAGGGTTCTAGGTGGCGCTAGTGTAACTTGCTTTTAAATGGCTTCCAGGTCTTCATGAAAAGTAAATCAGTTGGTAGTCTGCGCTATTTCCTATCATCTCCTTCTCGCTTACTGTGCGACGCTTTACTGTGCTAGAGAAGCCCATGCAACACGCTCTATAGACAGAGCTTGTCGAACACTGCTGGAGAACAGGGCATAGCTTTTACCTAAGCCAGGGGTCCCAAACATGCGGCCCTTGTACGCTTCGCTAGTGGTCCGTGGCGTCACAATGAAAAAAATGTGCGACTTTGCTAGATGGTATGCGCATTATTTATTAACCTTCTGCAACTAATAATGCTTAGTTCAGGTAGTCTATATAGACGGGACTAGTCTCAAGCATTCTTTTTTGTGAGGCTCCCCATGCGGTTACCATGTGTTGAAACACAACCGTGGAAAAAAGTCTCTATATTTCAGAATTGGCATCCAAATTTAAGTAATTTTAGATATCAGTATCGGTGTTTCTCGAATCATGACAGAAATCCCTTGGAGAAATTTTCAATATATGAGATATAAGAAATGCATTCTTTCAAATGGCAGAGTTAAGGTCACATTTTGTTGAACCCCCCGCCGCTTCAACCTTCTGCACTGTCCAGGCCCTTGCGGGACTAAATTTCGTGACTGCGGCCCTCTAGCTGAGGCAAGCTTGAGATCCCGACCTAACCAATGGGACGACACTGGCTCCTGAACGAAGTGGGGGGGGGGGGGGGGGTTGAAAACTTCTGGAATCGTGGTTCCTTCGCCGTGACGCATCGGCCTGCAACAACAACCACGGCGCTATACTGGACGTTCATAAGGACATGTGTGACTAGTGGACTGGCCGACCTCCTCTCAATTCTTTTTTCTTTTTGTCTGTTGACAGTGCATAATGAGGATGCCACCTGCTTTGGAGGCAAAACTTCTATATCATTTTGTCAACAATTGTTGTCTTAAGTCGGAGTAAACCTTTACAACCAGTTCCAAAGTGGTTTTAAAAAAGTGTTTCTTCAGTTCATGGCATTTCTGGCTCTGAGCCATTTCGCGCGCTGCTGCTTTCTAGCTGCCTGTCAAACACGATTACCTTGCAGCCTTGGACGAAGGAGACTATAAACTTGGCATCCTAATGCTCCACTGGCACACCAAGAACACAGCTATAAGCTCAAGTGACAAAAAGGATATATACGCAAAAAAAAAACTGGCGTGAACTTAGCTGTTCAGTTGTAACATGACTGTTTTACATTTTTGTACAAGTACGAGGGGCGTTCAATAAATATTTCCCCTGACCTACTTCCTGGGGACGGAGAGCAACGAAACTTTGCAGATTTATTACTCCTTCTGTACACAGGTGACACCACGGGACGCGCACTTCTCCCACCTTTTTATGCAACTGTAAACACCTCGCTTGTAGAAGTCGACAGGTTGTTGCAAAAGCCATGCTGTAACTTCAGAAATGAGAGTCTCATCATCTGGAAAATGCTTGCCCTTCAAATATGACTTCAATGTTCGAAAGGGTAGGAAGTCCGAGGGTGCGAGGTCGGGTGAATAAGGGGAATGCGGCAGAATTTCAAAGCCGCAGGAGCGTGCTTCCGTCTGGGCAACATGTTAGTTGCAAACTGGGACATTGTCTTGCAGAAGGCGGACACCTTTGATGAGCATGCCACGTCTCTTATTTTTGATGATCTCTCGCAATTTCCGCAGCAGTGAAGCATAGTATGCCCTAGTAATCGTGGCACCCTTTGCTAGGAAATACATTAAGACTACGCCGTGCTGGTCCCAAAAGACTGTGAGCATGACCTTGCCCGCCGAGGGCTGGGTGCGTGCCTTCTTTGGAGGCGGTGAGTCCAAGTGCTTCCATTGCATCGACTGGACTTTAGTCTCCGTATCATAGTGATGGACCCAGCATTCATCCTGTGTAAACAGTCTGTTGAAAAAGTCTTCCTGGTTTCCATGGAACATGGTCAAAAGAGCCTGGGAGCATTCTACTCATTCCTGCTTTTGGAAAGGTGTGAGCAGCCGGCGAACCCAGCGATCGGACACCTTATGCATATGAAAATGGTCCTGAATGATTTTTTCCATGGACCCCACTCTAATCTTGGCATGTTGGGTTAGTTCTCGAACGCTAATGCGGCGATTTTCCAAAATGGTGGCCTCCACTTGCTGGATGGTGTGCTCATCGACAGCGGAGTGAGGCCGCCCTGCAATCAGGGCCGCTTCCACTGAAATGAGACCGTATTTGAATTGACGATGCCAGTTCTTCACTACATCATATGATGGGGAATCCTCCCCATAAACCTCTTTTATCTCATCGAACGTCTTCCTTGGAGTGCGGCCTTTCAAGTACGGGAACTTGACGGCTGCTCTGTATTCAACTGCATCCATTATCACACCTCACAACACTTCAGCACCTCTAAATGAAAGACCATTGCTAGTTTAGAGTTGCACATTGGCACGTGACCTACAGTGGCTTATGTCATTACACATGCGCAGTTTCAGCATCCTGCAATAAATAGAAGTCAGTCAGGGGAAATCTTTATTGAACGCCCCTCGTAAACTTGAAGTTTCGTTAAAAGACCAACCTTCAACCTCTGTCTTCTGCAGAGAAGCTAATCCTCTTAGCAACCTCCTTTCCTAAACTGCGAGGGGAGCCCTATTGTGGAAAGTTGAAAGGTGGAGAGGATATGGTAAAGAAGAAAGTTCGAAAAAGTGGAAAGCGTTTAACGTCGGCCTTTAAAGAGTGCTGCTGTTTTATAATTATTTATAACAGAAGTAACTTTAACAGTATTTTTCATTACAGTTACTGTGTAAAAAAGCAAGTGTTACAGTTACTGAATAAAGTAACTAGTTACCGGTAACACGTTACTAGTTACTGCCCAAGACTGGTGGTGTGGCTGCTGGTGTGTAGCCATACGCAAGGGTGCGTGTTCGATTCCCAGCCACATGGCTACAGTTAGATGGGAACAAAATGCAAGATGAACCTAAGAATAAGAGAAAACTCCAAGCAAGATTTATTTTAAAATATCCAACGTTTCAAAGCCTGACTGGCTTCTTCTTCAGGGATGAGAAGGCTAGAGATGTATGTACAGAGCTTATAATACACCTTTTTGATGGACGGGCAAGGTGTGCCGCAACTTGTCGTAAGCCTTGGCAGTAGAGGGAGGGCAGTGTCCCCGTGATATGGCTGTTTCCCGGCGTCTGTCGTATATGCCAAGATTCCAAGAAGAGTCTCCATCGAGAGTTCCTTTCTTTTACTAGGACCACCACACTATCGAGACTAAACCAGTGATCAAACTGCTCACAGTGCTCTGCCACTGTGTTCCGTTCACTGTTTAATCGACAGAGATCATTCCTGTGCTGCTGAATTCTTCCCTGAAGTTTGTTACCCCAACCAGGCAAATATCTGCCGAATGTTTACCTTTTTACTTTTGATTCAAGATATTGATTCAAGATAAACCAATGTACTTGGATTTCAGTGCACATTTAAGAAGCCCAGATCGTGCAAATTTAAGCTTCAGCCCACTACAGTGTGCCTCATATCCTGGTTTTGGGATGTAAAGCCCCAGAACTTTTTTTCACTCGATCACAAGCAGAAAAGCCTGAACAGACTCGGTGCTGGATGCCAAGACACTATTTATTTACCCACTCACACGTAATCCAAAAGAAAAAGCCTTCAAGTAAGTGTCGTTGTACACCAGTCATACAGGGCAATTTTGATCACAACTGGCTATCCTTTACTGCCCATTCTTGCATTTACCCAACATTCCAAGAAATGGCAATTAAAACAGAAGGAAAGCATGTTTGAAGCCGCCTGTACACATTGTTGCATTTCCACAACATTGCTTCGAAAAGGGCAACAGCTTGTGTTGTCATCAGTGCTCATTTCTTGCAACTATTCTGAAATAATCCATAGCAGACGTTGCACGCGCCAGCGTGCAGTGATATAGGTAAGTTTTGCCAATTGTAAGTGCACTGCCTAATGCAATAAAACACGGGAAAATTTCTTAAGCTCTGCTACACATGCTCCTGATTGTGTAGACTCCAAAAAACATTGTCATCTCGTAATAGTTTGTTCCTGGCGATGGGACGTTGCTATGTTGCACAAATGCAACGTGTACATGGGGTTTGTTCTCCTCAGAAATGGAAATGGGCCCTAAAGGCTTCTATGGCAAAGTAATTCCTTCTGATAGTGAAGACAGCCACCTTCCAGGACTAACGAAGACCACGAGTGTAAATCCATTTCGATTGAGCACGTGTGCAGCATGTTTTTAGGTTGTATGTCCAATTTTTCTCACAGGAGTTGGTTTCTGCTTTCTTTCCTACCACACTACATGAGTGCACCAACTCACTGTGATGTGCAAACATTTGAGTTCGAATCGCACAGAGTATCTTTCCCTTTAAGCTTGTTCTTCACTTGCTCGTTGCAAATTTGCAACATACCTTTTTTCTGGTTGTACAAACTGTAAAGATCCACAAACTTATTTTCGATGGTAGTACAGCTATTGTTATGCTTCCATGCTACTCCAAGAATAATATTATGATGAAACACAAAATTATGCAGTAAAGGGCTAACTGCTGTGGGAGCTGGCCGAGATATCACAAAGCCAGTCCTGAGGCCGCGGGTGCAATTCTTGAAGCACAGTGGCCACATTTTGATGGTGTGGAATGAAAAAACACCAGTGCAGTTAGGTTTAGGTGCACATCAAAGAACCCAAGATGGTGAAAATTAATCCCCAATCCACTATGACACACCACGATTGTATTGTGGTTTTGGCATGTAAAACTGCAGGAACTTTGGGAGGGGGAGTAGGCCAAACTGCTTCACGACCGAAGTGAAACTTGGCTAGATATTAACCCTACAGCATTTTTGCAACTTTTTTTTTTTGCCTGGAAGCGTTTGTAGAACTTTTCTTTTAAATTCTACGGTACCTTCGTTCAAGGAAACCAGTTTTCAGCATATTCCAGTAAAATTTACAAAGCAGAAACTTCAAGACGGCATGACTGCCCATTCATAATTATTCCTCCACCATGTAGACCAACCTCAGCAACTACAGAAGTGCAAATATCTGGGGTTTTGCATGCCAAAACCACAATATGATATGAGGCATGCCCATCGTGGAGGACTCCGGAAATTTTGACCATCTGGTGTTACTTTAACATGCATTGATATCACACGGTACACAGGCCTCTAGTATTTCGCCTCCATCGGAAACGTGACCGCCACGGCCAGAATCAAGCCAGTGACTTTAGTGTCCGCAGCAGAGCACACTAACAACTGTACTACCTAGGAAGACGTGACGCAGTGACAAATCTCAGCTTCAACAGAGGACTTGGCACTTGCTCTTGCCTTGCAAAATTCAGCTATGAACTAAATTTTGTTCATTACAATTAAAACACATTCAGCACCTTTGTGTGGTTCATAAATTGGCTTGGAAAAAAAAACTAAGATCTAACACCCCTTACAAGGTTATTGGTACAAAAAGCCTCTGTATGGTGTGTGCACTCTTTGCTTTAACAATCATCACACAGGGTCACGAACAACAAAAACAATAGGAGGAATAAGTTTATTGGTCTACTTCAGAGGGATGAAGCGAGAAGAATGTGTAGCACCAATACCGGGCCTACCGTGCTTCACAGGCTTGTAGGTGATGCTGAACTCTCCAAGGTAGTGGCCAATCATTTCGGGCTGCAAAGGGAACAACATCAACCTTAGTGACACGCATGGAATGCAGATGTCTTCGGCATTCTGGCAATTTTATCAGATTTGTGTTAGGTCTCCTCAGGTTTTTGTCAGTAGACCATCGTGAGAACAAAATCATCACCGAAGAGCTCAAAGTGAAGAAACTACCTGTCTTTTGGCTATAATAGCTAGACACAGCAACACACGGCAAGCACCGCAATGTAAGGACACAGTTTCCCCAAGTCTTCCATTTCCAACAAACACCGTGGCAGCGTAAGTTTCAAAGCAGGGCACAGCTCTACTGTCTGGAGTAGTAATCTTTAGTTCTTCACCCATTCCATTCTGCTCGCTCGGCGCGTATTCCGCATTCCTAAAATCCACAATAACTTGCGCTACGCATCGATCAGAAAAAAAGCTATTTTTTTTTTTAAATCTCAACTCTGCTCTACACTAAATGCAGTCACAGTGACTTAAAGAGTGTGAAAATCATTAAAGCACAAGGGGATGTGAAATGCAACTCGCTCCTCAATAGTTAGTAGCATGATCTTTTATCGTCGCTGTCACTGTTGGTGCTTTCACAATCCTCCATATCTAGCCAAAAATCATCATCATCATGCTCATCATGGTAGCTTTCAGTACGAATGCCAAAAATGATCTAAAGTTCGTCCTCTAAGAGGCCTTGACCACTGCATGTCACCATGTTTACAAGGGAATATAGCTGTGCATTAAATAAAATACGCAGTTTCGGAACCAATTTGTGTTCAACAGGTTTAGAAAACGGTCATTTTATAGCTGCTGAAGAATGGCACTTCAATTACATAAGTCAATTACTGCAACATCACTTTTGAGGTATCGAGGCCAGCTTATGGCGTGTGCAAGGAAGGCATGTGCATAGCTCACTGGCAGCGCAGACTACAACAGGTTTGATACTTGGAAGCAATGTGGTCCCTTTTGCAATGGCACAGCATGCTAACTACAAAAGCTGTATTGCAGAAATTTCTGCATTCAATTTGCTGTAAAATGAAGTGACACGCAAACCTCCCACTGTGTTAATTGTTCATGATCACTTGACAACCAACCTCAACCGCGCACACGGAGTGTAATTTGCACTCTGACTGGATTACAGCGATACACATTAACCACTGCAATTTGGAGTGAGCCACCTTTTTCAATGTAGCAATCGTAAAGCTTTCACGCAATGAGAGCACGAAAGACACCACGGAAAGCGGCCGAACTTGCACACTGCCAAAGTCGACGCACCTTGATTTCAACCTGGTTGAAAGCCTTGCCGTTGTAGACACCAACGATGGAGCCGACCATTTCGGGCACGACAAGCATGTCACGCAAGTGAGTCTTGACGACTTCGGGCTTCTCCAGCGGACCGCACTCTTTCTTGGCGCGTCGAAGCTTCTTGATGAGGGCCAGAGGTTTGCGCTTCAGACCACGTGTGTAACGCCGCCGTGCACGGCAGTGCATCAGCTCCATCAACTGCGTGCTGAAAGCATAGCAACGAAACCTACTTCAGCGACTCATCCGGCACAGTGCATGGCATTGCGTCGACTCGCCAGCTACATGGTAAAAGGCAACGTTACGTGCGTCTAATGAATTCTGCTGACACTGCAATAATCGAAACGCCTTTAGAACTTCAATTCCAAAAGCCACCCGCAATACATTTCGTTTAGATTCACATTTCAACGCACACATCCGCCTAAACCAAGGCAAATGTGATAACACTGCGTATGCGTCTAGGCAATCAGCGTAAGTAGTTAGGCTTCTTGGTTCCATGCATATGCACGAACGCAGAGAAATGCGGCGTGTGAAGGCACTCGACTGACCTCGACATGTCAAGCAGTTGGTCCAGGTCGACACCGCGGTAGGTGTACTTGCGGAAAGTACGCTTCTTCTTGGCCAACTCCTGCTGGTTTTCCTGCGAATAAAGTAAACCATCACATCATCTTTAGTCCGCAATATCCAGTGATAGCCAGCAGCAAGAGCTCGTTCTCCGAAACGCGAATTTCCGTCAACAGCCCCATGACCGCTACAACACAATTAAATCTGTCAATAAGCGCCTAAAAACCAAAATAATAGAGATTCAAGATAAGCTGATGCCTCCACGTTGCCTCAGTAACAGCAATTATGCTTATAAACACATAAATTCGGTAGATTATTAACGATTTAAAACTTACATCCTCCATGGCGAAAGCCTGCTCGTTGAGCTGGATGGGAAAGGAAGGCCTAGCGCTGGCGGAAGCGGAACCAGAGGGATCGTGAGGCCCTCTACCGGATGATTTCCAACACCAAAAAAAATTCTTTTCAGTTCAATGCGTTGCTGGGCGACTTGGTGCATTTTCTGAAAATAAAAGCAGAGCGCAAAAAAGACGGGACACAAAAGACAAGAAGACGGGAGAGCGCCCGTCACGTCTTCTTGTCTTTTGTGTGCCGTCTTTCTTGCGCTCTGCTTTTATTTTCAAGCTATTTCTTTCGTATTGATGGTCCACTATTTGTGTGTTTGTACATGGGCGTCCGGGTGGGGGTGAGGGGGGGGGGCAGCCGCCCCCCCCCCCCTGGAATTTCGGATAAAATCTTTCTATGCAGTAGCAATAAGCTGCACACGTTGGTTAGCACACAAAATGTCCGCATATCCGTGTGAAACGGCCTTCAGGATTGCCAGCCAACTTTGCACGTTATTCTTCTTCTTCTGTGGTTATTAAGGAAAGGAAAAAGGCACCTAATTTCTGTCTGCCTATAGGCGACACGGCGCAGTGCCTTGTAGGGGTGGGGGTAAGGAGGGAATAAAAGAAAAGTAGGAAAATAGAGAGAAAAGTGATAGGAGCACATCCATCCAACGAAGAGAAAAGAGGACAGGTAAGATGGGGAAACGGTCACGGGCTTTCAGGGACGGGTCCGCGAAACACAGTTAGAGGCACGGTGCACAACATCGGCCAGCGAGAGGTACGAGGAGTAATCCAGGACATCGCGGTCGGCACATCCGTCTTGCTTGAAATCCAGCGAGCGAAATGCACGTTATTACATATTATTGACTAACCTTGCCGGTCAAGTCACGGTAGTGAACACCCTCTCCCTCCCCCCCCCCCCCCCCCCCCCCCCCCCATGAATGCACCCCCCTAGAAAAATTTCTGCGGACGCCCTTGGGTTTGTACGTTTTGTGTTGTGTGCGCGCTGAAAATTTTTAATTATGAATTCCTACCAATTCGCCACTTGTTGTCGCCCGTTCATTCCGGTGCCTGTAAATGCTTCCACAGATGTTTGAAAGTTTCTCCAAAACTCTCAGCGTCTAGTCACCAATCATCTTTGTTTTTCTTTCCCTCTCTCACGCCGTTTTCCATTCATAAGCACCACGCCCACAGCTCTCGTGCCTTCACACATCTGGCTTGGCATTTGCTTGACGCTTCGCTGTGCTATATTAGCGTCTTACAATCACCACACACACACACACACACACACACACACACACACATATATATATATATATATACATACACACACACACACGTGTGTTGAGGCTAAACCTCAACCGGATTCTTAGTGACCAATTCAACGGCATCTACTGTTCAACGCAACGATTACCGGCACCTACTCCACTGCGCAGGAAGCGATATGGACTACGCGATTAGAGCTGGCTCTTATTTAAAAATATTAGTACACGGTAGCTAGGACGCACAGCGGTAGTGTGCCCTTGGCACCAGCTTGCGCAATCGTTGGTCCCCTAACCTGCCATAACTCAGGCCGGCCAATAACAGCAAAGATCATTCTTTCGCTGGAATCGATTCAGATTTTCTTAAAACACACCGCAGCCTTGCTGGACGGTAATACAAACACGGGAGTGTCGCATAAATGGCACAAGCAACGTGCCCCTTTATAGCCTGCTCCTTCACAAATGCTCCCGTGTGCGATTATTTCTAAACTAGAGGGCCATATAATCGTGGGCAGGAAACGGAATGGGTTCCAAAAATGGCAGCGCGGCTGTGGACTAGGTGCGACAAAATTAAGTTTGGGGTCATTCCAAGTGAAACGTCCCAGCCCAAAATTCGACCACCAGCGATGCTATTGAAAAAAATTGAGCTAGAAGGTATTTATGTGAGAGTGATTTTGGTAGAGTATTTTCGTTCAGAAAAAATTATCTGGTCACGTGACGGCCTTTTGAAAATTCCGGCGAGGTGGAAAAGTTTGGTGGGAATATATTACGCGTGCTCACCCTTGAAACTGGGTACAATGGCACATTGTGTTTTAAACCATTCTATTGTCATTTTTCTTTCACGTGACGTCACAAGAAAAACCATGCATATATTAATTTTCCGGCTTAAATAGGCTTAGCAAAGAAGCAAGAAAACGTGCAAATTCAGACAATTTTCGTAAAACCGGCGGCAATGTTTCAGCCGCAAACATTTTATAGCTGTTTTACCAGTCAACGTAGTATCTGCTAAAAATATTTTTAACCTTTGTAAGCTAGCGTTTATTGAGATAAATGCTTGCAAAGTTGACAAAAAATGACTTTTTTGGGGGATTCACTCGTAAATTAAGCATTGAGGCCCTCGTGATAAAAATAAGTGAAAGGGTTCTTTATATGCTCCAACGTCTTCTCTTGTGATGTGGAAATTTTTATTCCTGTAAATTTTGTTTAAAGCGACAAAATAATTTTTGATGTCCACAACCAATGTCACTGGTAGGCGCTGGCAAACAGAACCGTTTTCCGTGATTTTAGGTAAATAATTGCGATTGATACTTGGTTAGTTCTGTAGCTCATATTATTTAAGACCTTGTTAGCTTATTTGCACTGGTTTTTGAGCATTGTCAGCCTTGTTTTAGGTATGTATATATTGACCATGAGGCATCAGACAGTAGATGGACGACAAGCCGAGCCCCTAAAGGGCTACATGCTTAAAATAGAAATAACGTTTTGAACTTTTGCTACCACGAGGAGGACCACAACCTATAAGCAGAGTGGAACTTCCTTGTCACTTCCCATGTCAAAAGCGCATGCGACGATGTTGGCGGCCCACTGAAACATCTGGCAGCAAGAGCAAGTCTACGAAGGCCATATGGTGGTCAGATTCCGCCACCACATGCTTTGTTTGGCTGGACCAAAAGTAATGTAAAGAGTGTTACAGTGATTTGGTTGCCACATTGCAAAATTCAAGAAACGAGAACCCAGCTCGCTCAGAGATTCGCCATGGTGATCTCTGTCAAAGGGACCCGACAACTGTACCATTTCGAACCGCCTACTCCTTCAACACTGTCCGCCGCGGTGGTGTAACAGTTACGGTATTCGGCTGATGACCCGAAGGTCGCGGGTTTGATCCCGGCCTCGGCGTTCGCGTTTCGATAGAGGCAAAATGCTAGAGGCCGTGTACTGTGGGATTTCAGTGCATGTTAAAGAACACCAGATGGTAGAAATTTCCGGAGCCCTCCACTATGGCGTGCCTCATAATCATGTCTTGGTTTTGGCACTTAAAACCCCAGATACTGTTATTACTTTTTCAGAACAACGTGTTGGGATTACATCATTCTGCAACACTCATGAACTTCAAGTGAGAAAGCCCGTATGTATGACAAGGTGGCCTACTTTGACATTAACGATTAAGGTGGGGAAAATGCGACCAGATGACGGCACATCGGAAAGCAATAGGCCTGAACAACAAGAAATGTACGTTTTCAAGCCATAATTTCCTTTTGCAAGTGTTGGCAAACCATGAAACGCTGTTCTCATGCTAGTGTGAAACACCCGAAAGCAAGAAATCATGTGATTCAGACATCCGTGTGGCATAAAATGAAGCAGAGTCAGCCAATAAATACCACTGCCAAACGCTAATGCCCATGCTGTGCTCGTCTGCCTGACTTCCCCCTAGTGCCAGTTATGAAGGCACGAAAGTAAGCTAATTCCGATATGCGTATACACTGATGCGAAATAACGCTGCCATAGTTTGCTTGAAACACTAACGGAGCCCTCATGCAATCCCAAAAAATCGCTGAGAAAAAGCACGCGTTCTGCAGAAAAGACAGACATCGGTAGTGCATTCCAGTGACATTGGTTGTGGGCGTCAAAAATTATTTTTTCGCTTTAAACAAAATTTACAGGAATAAAAATTTCCACATCACAAGAGAAGACGTTGGAGCATATAAAGAACCCTTTCACATATTTTTATCACGAGGGCCTCAATGCTTAATTTACGAGTGAATCTCCCCAAAGTCATTTTTTGTCAAATTTGCAAGCATTTATCTCAATAAACGCTAGCTTACAAAGGTTAAAAATATTTTTAGCAGATACTACGTTGACTGGTAAAACAGCTATAAAATTTTTGCGGCTGAAACATTGCCGCCGGTTTTACGAAAATTGTCTGAATTTGCACGTTTTCTTGCTTCTTTGCTAAGCCTATTTAAGCCGGAAAATTAATATATGCATGGTTTTTCTTGTGACGTCACGTGAAAGAAAAATGACAATAGAATGGTTTAAAACACAATGTGCCATTGTACCCAGTTTCAAGGGTGAGCACGCGTAATATATTCCCACCCAACTTTTCCATCTCGCCGGAATTTTCAAAAGGCCGTCACGTGACCAGATAATTTTTCTGAACGAAAATACTCTACTAAAATCACTCTCACATAAATACCTTCTAGCTCAATTTTTTTCAATAGCATCGCTGGTGGTCGAATTTTGGGCTGGGACGTTTCACTTGGAATGACCCTTTGCAGACAAATGGAATCTGCTCGCACATGACAAAGCTCGAGATCAGTGCGAGAGGCCTTCGTCCTAGGCTGCCGCGTGCTCTATTACTGGCACTATTAACTCTTCTTTAGGAGAAATCTAGGGACTTTACCCTCGACAGCAAGACAAAATATCTTTACAAGCATGCACAGTGGTTGCAGTGGTGTGTAGCGCTGGCCCATTTTGCAACGGCAAGTATTTGCCTGACACACACAAACATGACAAGTGTTTAATGCGAATCTTTTATTCTGAGTGAAGTGTTCTCTAAAGATCTGTGCACACCGAAAAATGTGGCGGGTTTTCTCCTTGTCCAACTGTCGTTCACACATCAACCGCAGTGCTTGCCGTAGTCATTAACCGCAGCTGGGGCATGACTGTAAAAAAAGGAATGAAAATGTTGAGCACCAGCAAGTTTCCTCTATGCTAAACTGAACACTAGAAAGGAGGTCAGAATAGATCAATCCTCATAACAAGTAGGACTGGGACGGTACAATGGTATGCTCTCATCACTACAAAAGTCAAAAATTAAAATGAATATTCACTCACCTCTAAAGCAGATGAGCTACAGCAGAACACCTAGAACAATGAAAATGCTATGAGCCACTGCAACATTTTTCACAAAACAAATTTGAACACAAGAAAGAAGGTCAGAATAGATCAATCCTCATAACAATTAGGACTGGGACGGTACAATGGTATGCTCTCATCAGCATGAACGTCAAAGATCCACACAAAGGCAACATTCACTTTGGAAGCGGCAGAGCAAAATAGCCAAAGTGGGGTGAAAAAGGACCAAGGCAAGAGGCACTAACCTTTTCCCACGAGAGAGCTGCCAAGACTGCATGGGCATTTCAGAAAAACCTGGAACAAAGAAAAACATTTAGCGATAGCAGTGGGTCTCTCAAATGCACAAGAAAACATACATCAGAGAGGGCAAGTATATTTCGCCAAGTGAAATTATGAAAGGACTTAATCATCATACACACACACAAAAACAGTAACTGGTGGCAATATAACAAACCTTTCAATGGGACAATGATGCTTTAGACTCGTCCACCAGTGCTGATGTTCACCCTTTGTTGTTTTAACGCTGCAAGGGCACACCTGGAACAGGGGAGAGTGTTTACTGATAGCAATGGACTTTCCAAATTCTTGAGAGAACTTGGGAATCAGAGAGGGCAAGTATATTTCACCAAGTAAAAGTGTGAAAGGACTTAATCATCATACATATACATAAAGAAACTCTGGTGGCAATATATCAACAAACCTTTCAATGGGACAATGATGCTTCACTCATCCACCAGTGCTCACGTTCACCCTTTGTTGTAACATTGCATGGGCATTTCAAGCAAACCTGGAACAAAGGTAAGTGTTCACTAACAGCAATGGATTTTCCAAATTCTCGGGAGAACTTGGGCATCAGAGAGGGCAAGTATATTTCACCAAGTAAAAGTATGAAAGGACTTAATCATCATATACACTAAAGCAACTCTAGTGGCAGCAAATCAACAAACCTCTCAGAGGGGTCAATGAGAAGCATCCACCAGTGCTCATGCGGACATTTTGTTATCTGAAAAAGCAAGTACAATTACCAAAACAGTCCAGAAAAGCTATGTTTTTATAAGTATGCAAGGTATCAGCAAATTCCGGTAATTATAATCAGTGCGCTCATACGAACGAGACAAAGAACTCATCACATGCAATAAACAACTACAAAAGATTGCAATACTTACTTTTTAAATGCAGAAGCACAGCTCATTGCACACTGAAATTAGAGCAACAAGAATCAAGAATCAGAACGAGGCCCATGAAATACAAATTTGATTAACTTAAACCAAATTCAGATATATTGAAGTGTCCGCAAATGATTTCAGACATATGCTTGTCACTGATCATCAGTGTCATTAAGTGACTGTCAAGTGCAATTACATTGCAGAACAGACTAACAGGTTTACAGCACTTAGAAGGCAAAACCATGCAACCATGCAAAAAGCTTTAAAAAGTTAAGACATTGTGGCATCACAAACAGCAGACCAGCAGCAGCTAGCAATTCAATGCAGTTGCATCATGCCTAATGGGCACTGCTACATTGTATGCATAGTAACATTGTAAGACATTGTGAACACTGATTGCAATTGACACCTTGTGAATGTTACTGTGCACGCACAAGCACATTTTTCACACAAACACCCATGACCACAGATTGGCAGACAAACTATCTAGTTTCTCCCTCTCTTTAGACCATATAGCTTTCAGTGAGGCATGATATCCTTGTAGTAATTTTTCAAAAGCCTTTGTGGTCCCCACATGCCTCCACTGGATAAGAGATGAATGCACTTGGAGCAAAGAAAACAGTCCGTCGACAAGAGTTCTCGTGGGAAAAATCTTGCATAAAAGCTAACTTTTTTATTATTTTAAAGTGTCAACTTTAAAGAGGCAAAGTAATGCAGTTAAATGATTTTACGGACCAAAACTACATAACTATCAGGCATGCCATAATGTGGGATTTTGGATGAGTTACGATCCCAAGTTGTTTTTTTTTGTAACGTGCACTTAAAGTTAAGTACGACATTCTTGCATATCAACTCCATCGAAATGTGGCTGCCATGGCCAGGAATCAAACACTCGTTTTCGAGCTGCTTGGCTACCATGAAGTGTATAAGAATCAAGTGCTTTATCAGATATCAGGGTTCATAGCAATGTTGAACAAAAAAATTCAAGGGTTTTTAACGACTTTCAAGAATTTTCAAGGACCCAAAACAACAAATTTGAGATCGTAGAAAAAGAGAACACCAGCTTTTACAGCATGAAGCGCATCTTTCATTGCACACAAGCCAAAGCAGGGACTTTTTCACAACTAATAGCAAACTAAAGGGGTTTTGATAGTTACATTCTTCACTCATGTTTTGTTCAATGCAGGTTTCAGTATTCTTCTGCTTAAAATGATTCACCTCACAATACGGGTGCATTGTGTGAGCTTGCACACACGCACACACACAAAATGTGCATCGCCAGCCTTAGTATTTTTTCAACTTAAATGAATATATATACACATAATTGCCTATAACAGAAAAACGCAAGAAACACAAACATGACAACACAGGCAGCACTTCCAACTCTGTCATTTTAAGGGGAGATGCGGGTCGAAAAACGCGAGTTTTCTGAAAAATTATCGATTTTTTGTTTTCACCTGTTTTGTTAAGATTAGTACCTCTACTGTTCTGAAAAAAAAAAAAATCAATGCCGAGACTCAACTGGAAACTCTTTAAAATTGCGTCTAAAGAGCACAAGGTGGCTGTCAAAAGGCCGAAAGTGTGTCGTCTTCGAGCACCTTGCCGCCGATAATGCGCCGCCGCTCGCCATTGTCGACCGCATGAGGCGAAGAGCCGAGCCTCACTGTTCAAATAACGACGGTTTCCCGCGCTGCTGCAGCGCAAGAAAAAAAGAGACGCACGCTTTTGCCGCCTTTTTCGAGCGCCGCGACTGGCTTTAAATCACGTGGTACGGATCGGGAGCCGCCATTGGCCGCTGCGCGCTTGTGTGTGCTGTGAAGCCTATTTGCAGGATCCGTGTCTCGTTGAGCAGCGCAGCTGAACAACGCTTTTCTCGAGTGCTTATCCGTTATGGATGAAGAAAGCCATAGGAAGTGCGGTCACCGGCCTGTGAAGTTTCACGTGGCGTACAAATTTCGAGGACGCCGGCGCAAATCAAAGCCGAACACTCAAACCACGAAAAGAGCGTCTGCTGCCGCAAGGCGTAGTGGCAGTGACGCCGATGCGTCCGACGAGTTTACCGCGGCATTCGAATATGTGAGTGCCTCCCAGAAAAAGATCGGACTCTTCGAAGACGAAAAAAACATCACAGGACGACGAGTCTTCGTTGATTGCTGATATGACAGCACTGAACATGTTGGTTTAATCGAGGGCACTCCAGTTTTGAACGTGTTCTGGAAGAGCTTGGCGTGCTCCCGCCTCATGATCTGGTTGCTCTTGGCACATCACGGGACAGCACACGCCAGAAAAAAATGTCTCAAAAACTAACAGGAGAAGCAAGGGCTCGTCGGCGTGCGCTGAAGAAAAAAATCTCTTGTCGAGGAGTCAGCTCGAAAGAGCTGTGAGGGCCAAACCTATGGTGCTGGCGCATTTTAATGGCAGTGGCCACTACAAGGAGGATTGCTCTTTATTGTGTACAAATTTAGTCGCATTCAGTGACATCTTTGATAAATAAACATGCAATTTTGACTTTCAAACTCGTTTTCCTCAAAACGCAAATTTTGCCATTTTTGTCAATGTGCCCCTCCTTTTTCGGGTACTTCTGGTGCTCAGATCTGCATGAAATTTTTCCCAAATTTTTTCCAAAGTAGGTTAAATGCAATTATCTTGTTTAAGTTTCAATATTCTTATTATATAATAAAAAAAAGTTATGTAAACTTTTACTAGGGTAGGAGAAATATGAACTTCCCACGTTAAAATTTTTCTCGTCTAGTACATATTTTGTATGGACTTCCTAATTAGTTACTTGCATTCCACACTTTATTTGAAACATTATGAACTATCAATTGTAAAAAATTATTGAAGTTTAGGTCTGAAAAGAGGGGGGGCAAAAGGCTTAAGTTTTTCACTTTGTCATGTTGCAGAACTAAAAGTATGCAACTTGCAAGAAAACTAATTATACATTTGAAATCAGCATAAAAAGTTCTATAAGCAGCTCAAGTTTCATTGCCCTAGGGTGAATATTAAAGAAAAAGTGTCTTCGAGTAGCATCTCCCCTTAAGGGCAATTATGTCACATAGCAAGTACCAACTAGCCATGAACACGTTCACCGGATGAGCATATATGCACACACACTCGCACATTTACAAAGGGGTCGGGCACCCTTCTCTCCCCACTGCCACGAAATAAACTCCTCGTTAACCCACTGATCAAAAGTAGGCTCATGTGAATATAACTTTCTAGGCTCAAAGTGCATGGCAATTAGTGCTGAATAATTTTGAAGTGAATTTGTATAGTAGCAGGATTTGAATATATGTGTAAAAATACTTCAATTTTTAAAATTTCTCATACTCAGGCAATATAAGATGCCCATAAAAAAAGTGACTGAAGTGCAGAAGTGTGACTTCGTGCTGGTACGGATTTCCCCTGACAAGGTGGTTTCAGGGCACAGCAGTTCCATGGTGCAATGGAACCATCTTTAGGCAGGTTACATGTGGTAGAATATGTCTGTTCGTTCTTTTTAAATATAACATACTTTCAAATTTTCAATTAATGAAATAGCGAATTCGACAACTGTAATATTTCCTCAATTATTTGCACAGAACTATCCAAAAAGCTACTGCTAAAACTTGGCTCAACAAAAGTGTATTGACAAAATTCAAGGACATTTAAGGACCTACAAAAATTTAAGGGTTTTTAAGGCCTTGAAAACGCTGTTTGAAAATTCCAGGGTTTTCAAGGGTTTCAAGGACCACTACGAACCCTGGATATGGACTGTGTGTTCAGCATTATTTCCTAATGCAGTTGCGTTTCGCAACTTGTGTAATCCTACCTTACAAGCGTGAATGGGTTGCCTGATTGAACCCATTCTAAGGAACGCGGAGGAGTTATTTAACCAAAACTCTAGACTAAGCTCAAGCGCTATTTGCGTGTAACTGCCATTATCGTAGTTTATAAACTCCTGCTAATGAATAAGTAACGCCCAATGATGCCGAAAGTGCAGTTGACAGCCACATAAAAAAAACGGTTACGTCAGTTCAACTTACCTCCTGATCAGAGCGTTCAGCCATTGGTTCAGCTAATGCCGGCGGAGTCAATCGGCGCTGCAACATATAACTCGCGGTTAGAAGTCACCGCGACAAGCAGTACAACGCACGAGCACACGTGCAGTCAGTCACGTTCATATCTTCATAGTATTCAGTGTGAGCTAGGTTTGTCATCACATGCATAAAATATTACAGCGAGCGCCGATACTTACTCATCTTCAACCGCCGTGCTGCCGGGTACACGAGTCTGCAAGAAAAACCACGCAAACACTATGTAAGACTTTGCCGTTGAGAACTGAAATAAATACGGCGATAATACTTTTATCAGTAAAACATATTCCTCACTGTTTTAGTAGGACAGGGATAACAAGCATCACGTGCGATAAGCAACGACTACAAAGAAAGGCGGCATACGTACACACGTGGTGTCACGATGTAGCCACGTTGAACAGCCACATGTCCACTGAAAAGTTCAAAGAACAGGTCGCAATTAGCATATTACGATGTAAGGCAGAATAGTTTACATGATAGCAGGATTCAGTAATAAAGCATTCCATCAAAAAAGTTAGGAACAGGTCTGTGTAGTATCATCAGTGACGAACAAAATTTTCCCTAAATGCAGCTGTAACATCCAACAAAAAAGGGAAAACTGTGAGTATTTAAGTAAACACAGAAATTAAGCAGACGTTTAATCCTTACCAATTCATACTTCAAGCGATGGAAACGGATTGAGCTCACGCAAAAACGCCACAGTACCGCACGCCCAACACGGCGCCAACCGCTCACTACGGAAGCAGCGTGAAAAGTGAGCCGATGCAAATCCAGCCAGAGAGAACGTCTGAATCCAGCCACCAGACCCAGCGGCGCGGCAGCTGGCAGCGAGGCTAGCGCTGGCGATGGCAGCGCCTCCTCCGTGCAAATTTGACGCTAGGAGGCCAAAGTTTACCAAAAAAAAAATTTTTTTTTTGTATAAAGTTTATTTCTCCTTCTTGTATTCAGTGGGTAAGTTAACGAAAAGGACGCTACGAAGAGTAGAAGACTCGCTGTAGTTTTTCGATAGATGACGCAAGTACGCAAATTGAAAAAGTGAGCGGCTTTCTGATGATGTGCTCGCCTCTTCCTTCTGCATTATTTTCTTCTGTCTTTTCCTTTCTTCATCTGATTTTTTTTCTGTGTCTTTTAGTGTCAATACGCTACAAATGCGTCATCCTGTTATAAAGGAAAGGCACCACGTCGTCATCATCTAGGGTGCCTCGATGCTTGAAGCAGCTTGATGCCATGTTGATGCACCACGCGTTCTGCGTGCGCGCGTCGAGGTATAAGACCGGCCTTTTACAATGTGCGAATAGAAAACAAAGCGCTTCGCACACTGTCTCCCAGCAATATATGCTGGACATTAAGCCCTACAGGTAGCAAGGATGTTTATTCCTCCGTCGCAATAAAAAGCGCTGGCCTTGCGAGAAGTTTTCTTGCTGCTTTCCAATCCGAAAGACGATCATGATGGGAAGATCGCAGCTAGACAAAGTCTAAGGAAGAATACAGGGCAGTCGTCGTTCTAGTTGCGATTTTGTAATCATGAACTCAGTACACCAGTGCACCCAAATGGCAGTTATTCCACGCTCCCTTATGTGATCCTTTCTTATCCTCAAACCACAACTAATTAGGGGCACATCTCTCCTCATTAGAAGAACCGGTGGCCATGGGACTCTAACCCAGTACAAATTGGGGGCGGACGCCCAAGATATGGCGGTCTTCGCTACGTCCTCGCAGTACAGCTCAGAATAAACCGCATTTTTTTCTTTCTCTCATAAACCTTACTCTTATGAAGAACCGATCAACCAACGTCCGCCTTCACGAGCCGTGCCAATTTTCCGCCTGTACGTTTACCTTTTCACGATGCACATGAAGTTTCGCTTCCAATAAAGTGAGCCGCCAAGGTATGCGACTATCCATCATTTCCATTCATTCGATGCGTTACTTTCCATATACGAAGGAAAGCTGCAACCAACAGCAATAAGTATGAACTGTCCTCCTCTGCAGCTTTCCGCTGCGCACACAGTTCGCCATCGCATGTGAGGAATGAAACTCCGCATACGTTTGGCGCACGGTTACTGCCCGTTAAGATGGGTCAGCGAGACGATGCGGTGGTTGGCGAAGCTTCGAGGCTTTACCATATCAATCAATCAATCAATCAATCAATCAATCAATCAATCAATCAATCAATCAATCAATCAATCAATCAATCAATCAATCAATCAATCAATCAATCAATCAATCAATCAATCATTTAACGTGCCCAGGAACAACCGTAAGGTCTTTGTGCTGGCGCACGCAAAAAAAACACTAAAAATAAACAATACAATACAGACAGTTTTCAGAAATAAAAAGAGCAAAAACACGAAGACAAAGAGAAATGAACACAGAAGGGGAGGAGTAAAATAAGACAACACGAGAAATATTGACGGGGAATAAAAAATTAGATTGCATATATACAACTATGTGGAAAGACTGAGAATGGAAGATTTTGTACATTGTGTCACACTATGTCAAAACAGTGCAAAGCTCGGATAAAAACAATGATTGTGGGCTATGAAAAACGTCAAGATCAAGAAAATTAACATTATAGAGACTTTGTATTCTGTGAACGGTAGAGTGTTGGAAGAAGCAGGCGGGTACGTGAAACGGTCTGTTCTCTCTGGTTAACTTACGCGGAATTCGAAAATTTACACAATTGAGAAGTACAGGGCAGGATATGATACCGTGGACTAGCTTGTAAAGAAATAAGAGATCAGAGCGATTTCGTCGGCAGTGAAGTGATGGCAGTGATAATAATTCAGCAGTATTTGAACGAGATCCAGAGTCATTTTTAGTAAAGCGATGGTTATATATGCTGAGGAATTTTTTCTGGACTCGTTCAGTGGTGTTACCGCTGGATTGAGCAATGCCATTCCATATCACGGACGCATACTCAAGTTGCGGAAGACATATTGCCGTGTACAATTTGTGTAGGGCCATGGGAGACCTGAATTCTCGAGATATTCTACAAACACATCCGAGAGAACGAAGGCCCCGCATAGCAGCACGCTTAACGTGAGAAGAAAAGTTTAACGCGCTGTCAACAACAACACCAAGATCACTGATTTCATAAACCTTGCATAACGGCACAGAATTGACAGAGTATTGAAATAACACGCTAGATGTTTTGCGAGTGATAGACATGAATTTTGTCTTCGAGGTATTCAGAGAAAGGTTATTACCATTGCACCATTCGGAAAAAGAGCGCAAGTCTGACTGCAGCAAGCGACAGTCGTTAACTGAATGAATTTCCTTAAAAATCTTGATGTCATCGGCATACAAGAGGAAAGAAGAATTACGAATGGCAAAAGAAACATCATTAACGTAAATTAAAAATAGGAGTGGGCCTAATACCGACCCTTGAGGGACCCCACTAGTCACTTTATACAAAGAAGAGGTTTGGCCATTTACGGCTACTTAACAATATCTATTGAGCAGATAGCTCTGCAGGAGATTCACAACTGACAAGTCAACATCAAAGTGCGCAAGTTTAACCATAATCAGTGTGTGGCTGACTACGTCAAAAGCCTTGCTCAGGTCACAGTAAATTACGTCAACCTGTCCTCTCTGAGAAATAGGAGTGGAGATCTGCGTCATGAAACTAGCAAGATTTGTGGTAGTTGAGCGGCCAGCGAGAAAACCATGTTGATTAGGAATCAATGAGTTTTTCACACTAAAAGACAATATGTTGTGAAGAGCCAGCTCGAAGATCTTTGATGTGGCACATAGTAGAGAAATCGGGCGATAATTAGAAACATCTGTTTTAGAGCCCGACTTAAATACTGGAAAAACACGAGCAGTTTTCCACATGCTAGGAAATGTGGAAGTGTCCAGGCAGTTATTAAATATCGTATAGTCAGTACTGGGACAAATATACTACCATAAGCTTTTAGTATGGCGGAGAGGATGCCATCTGACCCACATGATAAGGATGGTTTTAAGCGCTTAATGCATTCGCAGATAAGATTTTCATCCAGCGACAAAGCACTGGATGAGCTAACCGCCTTGGGCTGTTGTCTGATATCAGTGCTAGAGTCTGAGGCCTTATAAACGGATGAGAAATGCGTGGCAAAACAGTCAGCGACGGCATGCACTTGTACCCCATTTGAGTCCAGTAGTCTGAAGGACTCTCCGCTTTTGCTGGACCGTTTACGTACATACTTCCAAAACTCAGCCGGCCTGTCAGAGGCGCTTTTTTCTAAGAATTCAATATACGAACTATGATCCCGTTTATATAGGCGTTTAGAGAGAGTTCGAAAGAAGCTGAACTCTTCCTTCCACTCGCTGGATGGAGAACATTTAGATTTCCTGTGTGCGTGCTCTTTATGCTTCAGTGCACTGATAAGTTCTGATGAGAACCAGTGGGGATATTTACGTTGTTTAGGTATATATTGGGGAATAAAATTACGCATGCTGCTCAGTACAAGCTCCGTAAACCGATCAACCTGCTCATCAACATTTGGTTTTGTCAGTAACCTGTGACCACTCAACGGTGGACAAGTGATGATAGAGGCCCGTGTAATCACCTCGCTTGAAGGCAAATCTCGGAGATTTGTTTACGTAACTGCTGAAGCTCGTTGTTTCGGCTGATGCGGATAATGTTACGTTAAGTGGTGGGTGGAATTTGTCAGGACGTACAAGAGAGATGTCGGAGCGGGGAACTTCAAGGGGTTGATCGTTTGACACACACAGGTCTAAGACGTTGCCACTGGAATTGACGACTGAGTTATGTTGCAGTAGGGAATTAAACGCCAGAAAGTCCAAGAGCAGGCTGCACTTTTTCTCTATGAAATGATTGTAATGAGAAAAGGTAAGCGTGCTCCAGTCAATTCCAGGTGCATTGAAATCCCCAAGAACAATAATTCTGTGCCCACTATGAGAAGATACCACAAGTTCAATGGAAGACATGACATCATGAAACGAGGCAGGGGACATACTGGGCGGTAAATAGAAACATCCAATCAACAATTTTTCACTGCGCTCAAGGTTGGTTTCTAGCCAAATTGATTCTTCGATAGTTTCTAGGTCTTTCCGTCTAACGGATTTCAGTGAATTGTCAATGGCAATCAGCACGCCACCGCCTTTCTGTTTGGTTTCACTGAAATCTCGGTCACTGCGGAAGGAGGTGTAGGTCGGGGGAAAAAAGTCAGATGAGGGAATTTCCGTGCCTAGCCAGGTTTCAGAAATACCAATAATAGGAAAAGAAGACGAAAGAACATTAGAGAAAAACTCGCGTGTCTTGGTACGTAGACCACGAGCATTTTGGTAGAATATGTCTACGTTACACGGCACTTTCAATTCCAGTCACTTGCTCAGAGGGATGAAGCATGTCATCGCGCAGCTCCCCACGAAATGGCTTGAAGAGGCATCCGAGGGGCTACATCGAAGGGTCATTCAGCCGTTGTAATAATAATAATAATAATAATAATAATAATAATAATAATAATAATAATAATAATAATAATAATAATAATAATAATAATAATAATAATAATAATAATAATAATAATAATAATAATAATAATAATAATATTATTATTATTATTATTATTATTATTATTATTATTATTATTATTATTATTATTATTATTATTATTATTATTATTATTATTATTATTATTATTATTAACTTTTTCGGATGATAATGAAGGTCTGAGAATGAATGGAAAGGAATATATATGAATGGAATATATATATATATATATTCCATTCATTATGTATAGGCGCTTTTTTATATTCATAGAGCTGATCGGATGACTTGCTTTTCAAAACTGTTTGTTTTAAATCAAGGAAGAATCTGCACAAACAGATTGTGCAGGCTGGACCTCCCTATACCGCGACAACATAGCATGTGTTTAATAACATTTTGGAAATATTACCGTGAAGTTTAAAAAGTACACCCAAATTTAACCTCATCATCTGAGCATTCCATCAGGAAACTTCCCAGTCTTAGTTTGGCGTTGCAGATACGATGAGTATGAAGAACCTGCTATGACTCTAGTACCTTAAATTCTCACTTATTAAACAAGACATGTGGCTGACAAAGCAAGGTACTTCGCAGAAGTCTTCAGGATAAACCGAGTGCCAATTTCTTTATTGTTAGAGCCCTCTAATGTAAAGTCTTTCTTAAAAAGAAGACCAAGTTCACTCGATTTAAGCAAACCACATTGAGCTGGTTGTGTATAGTTATAAGGTTATAATTGACTACGAATTTATGCACTAGGTTTCGTTCCTTGCCCTCCTACTTTTCTCAGCTTAATTGAGTGGGGGGTGGACGGAAAAACGGTGAAGTGGCCCTATACTCCTCCCCTCCGGTTCATCCAAGTAAATAGCCTACGTAAACTGTGTAAGCTCAAATTTTTCTTGAAAAAATGTGGGCGATTATAACGTTAAACTACCCCGCATTGTTTTCTAACAGGTCGTTAGCTGTTAATGATTGGTCGAAATTTTCTGCGTCATGCTCACAGCACCTGCTCGTAAAACGACGTAACATGACGCGTAAGTGATCCACCGCGAAATTACCACGTACGCATGACTGCATAAAAACATAATAATAATGAACTATTTTCAATACGGCGTATTGTTTGTCATTGTTCTTCGCTATTCGTCAAAAAATTTCAATGTGCCATAAAATCGCCTCCAATTGTTACGCGACGTCACAAGTCTGCGAAAACTCGCGGCGTTAAAATGAAGTGTGCACAACAAGCAGCACATTACTGTGCTGAACAATAACTCGTTTTTTTTTTTTTCGGAATAGCCAGACAGTGTCTCTTTCTGGACATAATTTAAGAAGGCTGCCTGTCAATCACATTGGCAGCGGCTGCTTATAGCAGCGGGCGAGATGGGTTAACATGTGTATAATAGATATACTCATGATGGTTCGCAAACGGAACACGGACCGAAAAGAAGAAAAAACGACCGTGTTCCGTTTGCGCTAACCATCATGAGCATTTTCCAACTCGCCCAATTCGCTACCCTCCTACGTATAATAGATACTTTCAGTTGTAGTATAACGATGTCAGGGGCGTAGCCAAGGGGGGGGGGGGGTTCAAACCCCCCCGAAATTTTTCAGTTTTGCTTGCGTATATATGCACGCACACATACAAACGCACGCACGAAAATACATAAAGTATGGTTGAACCCCCCCCCCCCCCCGAAAAAAATTTCTGGCTACGCCCCTGAACGATGTTGAGCTGTTTTTGCGCGTGTACAACTCTCTGTCATCTCATCGTTGCTGACAAAGAGGTAGAGAGAGAAATAAACGTTATTAGAAACAGACACAATCCTTTGCAGGTAGGCAGCCTTCTTAGTCCAGAAAACCGTGGACGCTGACCATCTCCCTGGTGAGGTAGTAACGGGGCAAACTTGAAAGCTGGGCTTCTCAATGTGCTCGAGTCCACTGCCTTGTTACAAGCCGCCACGATCGCTGCAGGCTACCACATGAACATGATATGCCAAGTGAAGCAGGCTAATCGGAGACTAAAGTGGGAATCGCAAACCGGACGCGCGTCTGGTTAATCTTCCTGCCTTTCCTTCCTCTTTCTCCTCCTCCTATTTTAGCTGTCCTGACTAGACACAACTAAAATACTGGACACTTCTGCACACTCATCAACTCACAGCAGCTTGAATATGGAGCAGTGGCGATGCTGTTAGTTTTCAAAGAAACTGAATTTCCTGAAAAAAGGAGAGCGTTTGATCAGGCTATAAAACGTTTACTGGTTACCGCCCATATTTGCGCCGTGTTTCAGACCAGACAGGACAAAATAAAATCATGACAGATTACTGTAATATTATAGAGCCCCTGCTGAGCGATAGCCTCCTCTGCAATGCTCGAGCGCAAGACGCACAAGCGTGGAATAGGCAGCCCGCACCGCAAGTAGCCTACAGTGCGTGGGCATGACACACGAAGGACAGTCGTCACAGCAGAATCGGACAATTTTTATTACAAAATTACGTTATTGCTGCGTTCAACTAAATCTTTGCCTGACTCGTAGGTTCTCAGTCTGCAGCTGACAATAACCACTGTCAAAAGTGGCGGGCTCCGCCCCCCCCCCCTCCCGTTCAACATTTCTCATTGGGAGGACTAGCGTCCCCTTGCCTCCCCCCCCCCCCTGTTAGATACGCCTATGTATACTGACATGTAACTGTGAACATGTGGTTGTACGGCGCAGCGCATTTTTGGTCAGGAATGTTTATTGGAATGGATAACACGCTGATCATGTCCCTTCTTGGAAGGCTCTCCTTCGTACTGCATGGCTCGTGTCGGAGACGACTACCGTATGATCGATGTTGCAGACCTCCATTAGTGCGCTTCCCTGGTAGCATCAAGAGGAATGTGAAATTGGGGCACAGAGGCAAGCGTCAGTGTTCGCCTCTGGGGTGTACATGGAGTCGACAGCTAGCTCCCGTCCCTATTGTGTGCACAGAGGCGATGGCGCTCCATCTCACCGCTGCGCATAGTTCGGCCGAAGGGCAAATAAAAAGAGAGAAAATAAATGGGAATTAAATGTAGGCAACGGGCAGAGGGGACTCCGTAGGCGCGTGCACGTTTCCAGCGAGGCCCTGTGTACCCAGCGGCCAGGTGAATCGGCTCGAGCGAGGGACAAACACCAGCGAAAGCGAGCCGCGAAACGCGCGCACAGATAGTAGCCCCGCCGTGCTGCCGCGTCACGGTGACCCGTCGCCGACAGTGGACTCGCGGACACCGCCGGAGACACACACTCGCCGAGAAGGACCACCATGAGAGCACCATTGCTGACTTGCGCGGCCATCATAGGTACGCATGCCTCCCCCCGAAGTCAACGCGATCACGAAATATGTTGTTACTAAAATAAGGGACACTAAAGGCAAACAACAATTTATGCTCAAGTGAGAGGTTAATGATCTTGAGCAAGTTTTTTCAGGGCGAAACATACGAGGACGAAAGACCGAGAAACAACTAGATGAGCACTGTCTGTGTCATTGTTTCTCAGTCTTTCGTCCTCGTATGTTTCGCGCTGAAAAACTTCTCAAGATCATGAACCAACTAACTGGCACTAGAGTCCTGAAAGGTTGATGCTTGGGAACGTCTATACAGTCATTATTATGTGTAGAAGCATTTTATTATTGAGAAATTAAGATAAATGTAGGATTTGATCTGCGCCACCAGTGGGACATTCTAGCGCTAACCACGTACTGTAGGCGCTCAGTATAGTTAAGCACTGCACTCAAGCTGCCTGGCACCATGGTGATCACCATGCATGTGTACAGGAACGCCAGACATGAACTTATATATCTGATAATTCGAACTTGTCTAGTAGTACACGGGAGTGAAGTATTCGTCCTCATTAGTATCAGTTAGCAGAAATGCAGCTTGACAGATGTATTTAGGGGAATGAGCTACTCAGCACTTATACTAGAGTCGCACATAAGACGCGCGTTGTGGATATTTTTGCATTCTTAAAAGTACACGGAACCGAACATCTCCTGGAAGGTGCACATGAAGTATACACGCATAATAGTACCGCATCGTGATATTGTTTCTGCCTCTATGACCTCGTGCACTTGTGCCTATCTTTCCGCTGACAAAACCTTTTGAACCGCTTTTTACACAAGGTACAATTCTGATAGCAAAAACAGTGATAAGTCTTGCATGTGAAGTTATAGAAGCAAGGGCAATATCCTGGCTTATTTTTGGATGGGCGAGTACCCCATTTTTTTTAGTGTAAGCCAAATAGCCCAATTAGTAATTACTGTTCTATTCAATTTACCACTTTCATCTCTAGAATAAAAAGTTAATAATATGAAGTGGGCATGTGAATGTTAAATAGGGATAAGCTTCAATGTAAACTCGGATCAATAAATAAGCCTTTGTTGGTATAGTTAGCATTCGTCTTTACGACTGTATGCTTCTGCGTAATGATTTGTCGTGATGTCGAACCATCTAAGCTCATAATGCAATAACTCCGAAGGTACATACATATGGGTAGTAGTAAAAGGCCTAAGCAAGATGCAAATAAGCTTTGTTAAAATATACGGTTTCCTTACGTGCATGCAGCCTGCTGCTGCTGGCCGGCCGGTGCCCAGGACGACACAACGGACGCGCCGGAAGTTGCCACTGACCAGCCACCCCCTGTCACGACTCCACCTCCACCGCCGCCGCCACCAGGCATCAATCCGAACCACTCTTATTACCCGCCCAGTTATAAACCTCACTTTGGTGGCTATAACCCCAACGGATACTGGAACAGCTACCCCAGCCAGGGCTACTATCCTCACTCCTGGTCGTATCGTCCTCCCGCCTATCACCCGCCCCCTACCACGTATGAGTGGTGGAGACAGTTCAACAGGAGGCCTTCGTTCGAGCACGGTGGCTTGAACGGTGGTGGGGGAGGCTATGGCTACTGGCCCTCAGCTGGTTCCGGCTACATGCAACCGTACTACGGCAGCAGTTGGTGGCAGCCGTACTACGTGGCCGTAGGCTACTATAGGCGAAGTAGCTCCCCGCCTCAAACGGGTACTAGCTACCCCAGCTATGGCGGACACTACGGCGGTTACGGCTACGGCGCTGGTTACCCTTACGTTAGCGGCTATGACAAGTTTGGCTACCCATACTACAGGAGTGGCTATTACGGAGGGGGACTATACGGCGGGCACAACGGTTACGGTGGAGGCAACACTCGCTCTTATGGCTGTTATACAAGCGGCTGCGGAAGTTACGCACCCTCTTATCCGTACCAAGGGGGTTATCCGTATAATGGCGGTTACCCGTACACAGGGGGTAGCTACGGCAGTTACCCGTACAAAGGGGGCAGCTATGGCAGTTATCCGTACTACAACAGTTATGCAACCTACCCTTACCACAGTAGTGGTTATGGAGGGCAACCGTACTACGGAGGTGGACATTATAATTACGGCTATGGCCATGGCACGTACTACCCAAGTGGTGGTGGCCAAACAGGTTACCCCTCTTACCCTACCGGCTACTACAGCCCTCACAGCTATGGATACGGCTATGGGTATGGATATCCACACTATAATCAAGGTAGCAGTTACAGTAATGGTTACGGAGGCTATTCTACTGGAAAGTACTCTGGCGGTGGCTCGTACCCGTATGATTATTACGGGGCTTATTATAACCGGTACTACCCAGACTATCATCGTCATTATTACTATCCAGGAATGACTCGGGGTTGGTATGATTGTACTTACTATCCAACAGCGGTCAATAAGGGCTACGCTGTCTCAGGATCCGAAGGCGTAAAACAAAAGGTTGACCGTACGAAGCAGAACACAGAAAAAATAAAGAGGACATTTACGCGACGATCTATCCGTGAGTTGCTGAAAAGCGCCGAATACACAGGCTCAGAGACCAGGAGGGCCAACGATCGTGGCCCTATGCTAGACCTTTCAAACGACGGTCTTGTCGGTGGTATCGCACTTCTATCTCAAGACGCCGCAACGAAAAAGGACACTACCACCAGCATGTTTAAGGCTACAGACAATGCGAGGTCATTTGCCAAGGCAGGAGAACCCAACGAGGGTGACCAGCGGATCACGCCGGAAATGGTAGAAAGCTTTGAGAGGAGGCTGACGGCCATGAACCGCATGTTCGAGGAGTTGTTGACGCCTAAGGACATGCAGGACGACGGTGATTACTTCATGAGACGTGTGCGGGCGTACCGCAGACTGCTGGGCCAGGTGCAGCAGCGTGGCATGGGAATCGGTACGTCGCCAAACGACCTCGATTCGCAAGGCATGTTGCGACGGTTAAGAATGCTCGAGAACGAACTGGACGATCGCCGGAGGAGAGCTCTGCGAACTCTTTACCACGCCTTGATTGATGCGGACCTGACGGTGTCAGACAAGCTCAAAGTACTCGCAACTGTGTATAACTTCGCCAAAGGAGACATGAGCGACGAAAGCGACGAGGGCGCCGAATCTATGGACAGAAGCGTGATCTCGTCAGAGGCTGAAGCTGTTAAGACCCCTGAGAACGGCAACTCGATGACAGATGCAGATGCGAAGAAGTTTTATGACAAACTCGAGAAATTCTTGGAACTTACACGGACGGCGGAACCGTCAACGTCTGACGAAGGAGGCGAAAGAAAGTTCGAAACTACGTCTGGGGCTTCGAAGTCCTTGTCCAACAGCCTGGAATCTTCAAGTTCGGAGTCGTCGAGTTCAGAGTCTGACAGCTCTGGTGACCGGACAAAGTTTGAAATCAAAGGGTCGGTCAGCTTGGCGCTTGATGTAGAAGGAAAGACCGACTTTGGCACAGACACCATTGGTAACCTGATGAAGACAATGCTGTCATAAAAGCTGATTTCCCGTGAATACACAATACCGTATTCAAATAAAGCTCGTTCGCTTCCTATGTCGTTATTTCTTTGCAACTATGTGTCCCCGTTGCGTGTAAGAAAAAAGAAACAAGAAACGTTTAGTACCAACCTTGCTGTCTGTAGAGACCTTTTAAGAACGGTAATTCTTCCTGAAATGGCCAACGAATCGAATTGTGGTATGCGTGCACTGAAAAACTGGAAATATCCTATAATTGGCATGACACACAAAATTTCGAGGAAAAAAAAAACATCGCAGAAAAATGCGCGCTAGAATGCAGCGTACAGGTTCTGAAACGACTTTATATATAGAGTTGTACGTACGAACCATGTGACATAGAGACGTCACCGGGAATGTTGGACCCACGTATAGCACACTCGGTCATTCAGTACATCATGCGGGACTGCGCAGGTTACAAATATTACCCGGACAGAGTGTTTTCTTGTAACGGAAAATTACTAGGGCTGTATACATTACAGACTCGCGCATCTGGCGCATTCACGATGTGAAATGGGCTAAACGTATATTTTAAGCTTATTTTAAGCCGACTCGAGAAAACTCGAGGTTCTCCTGCCCTTTGTTGCTTGGCGCCCCTCGCACTCGATTTTTCGAGCATGCGCTCTCCTTCCTGTGTTTTCTGAACATAAACACACTGACATATCCCCTAGGCATATGCAGCTTAGCTGTAAAGAATCACAGTTTCGCCGCAAAGCCGAAGCAATGAATGCGATAGCAACAAATTGTAATGTTATCCGAAGTAAGGCTAGCAGCTCTTCCAGACGGCGATGTCGCGTAACTTTACGAAACGCTGGTGTAAGGGAATGCTGCGGCTCTAGGAAGCAAAGCGGTTTTCGTACTGTCTGTCGTCTCAACGCGAAGTAAGCGGTGGGAGCACAGCGCGTGTACGTAAAAGGGTATACGAGCCGTATGTCCGTCGAGGTGGTGCTCGCGACCACGCTCTTTTGATCAAATTGCTGCTCGAACGATGACAATCATTCAGTACTAGTTACAAAGAGACATCGCGAAGACCCATTTCGCCGGCTTTGCCTGGCAATAATTATCCTTTCTCTAGGGGTCTCGCTTCTGGACTTCAGCCATAGGCGTGCACAGGTTTTTCCATTAGGGGGGAGGGGGGCAAAGTTTCGTCGCAGCGAATCCACACCCCCCCCCCCCTCTTATTGGTCGAGACCGAAGAAAACAAGCTTCGCAATGGATGCAACAGTGAAAATCAAGCGATGACGTATTTCTGACAGTGGCCTGCATGGCTTTCGTCACTGGCTTTCCCACCCTTAGGTTGGAAGTAAACAGTTCTTGGATTGCAACGTCAGGGGCTTTCGGTCGCCGTTATCGTCAAAAACCTTCATGGTGTGGCGACACACTGCTCACAAACCGGCGCAGCCTCCGCCTCGTCACTAGCTAGCCCGGCGTATGTCGCGTGACACGGCTGCATGCTGCACCACGCCTCCAATAAGAGACAGCGCCACCGCAGCGTCACCGGAGGCTTAAGCCACCGACGGTGGCTATAAACCCAAGCTGCCATGCTCGGAAAGATTCATTCCTTCGCTAACCGTTCGAGCGCAGCGTCGGTATGCTCGCCCCGCTGCTGCCCGCTAATAAACAGCCGTTATGCTTTATGTTGGAATGCGTTCTTCCATCGACACGGCATCCCACAATGACCATAACCCAGCACTTTAAATAATGACGCGACAGGTCCGACTGACAGAAGGTGTGGGACAGATCGACTTGGCGCCCCCCTTCGATAAAAAAAAAAGGGGGGGGGGCGACCTTCCTTTGTGCCCACGCCTATGGGGATGTGATCCTAACTGCTACCAGCCTGTGCAATTACATTTGCAACAGAAACTGGTGCGCTGATTTTTATGTTGCATTGTACTTTCGTTTCTTTGAATTTCCACTGAACTGGTTCTCAGTTCATTCAACTTTGTCGTACCGCATGGTTTCCCTCCCCTTCACCTCCTTTTGTATCATTCTATACCGCCCGCTTCTCTGCCAACTCCTCGTTGTGGACATGGTCCATATTCTCGAGATCGTCGTCATCATTAGCAGCAGGAGCAGCAATGCACGTTCCCAGCTCGAGAAGAGAAGGAACGTACGCTTCGCGAGGCCAGGGCGTATACGCCGCTAAGCCTATAGGAGCCATGCCAGCGCTGCAGCTTGTGGACAGCTACTACGCCTGGTTCATAGCGGCCATGTGCTTCTGGATCCAGGTGTGGGCTGCCATCATCTTTCGCAGCTCGGGCATCCTCCTGGTTGGCCTGGTGTCCAACTTCCGCATCTCTCGCGAGGAGGCCGCGTGGCCCTTCGAGATCTGCACTACCGTCAACTCGGCGCAAGGTTCGTACTACGCCAAACACTTAGCATAGTGTCACTTGGCCGCATGCTAGAAGCTCTGTGTATTGCGCTTGCTGGTGATTACGGTTAATTGCGGCAATTGATTGCATCTTTTTCACGGTACCTCTTTATCTCTTCAATATGCCCTTACGTAAATAACTGTGCATAGGCGTGCGCAAGGGGGGGGGGGGGCAGGGGGGGCTGCCGTCCCCCTAGTCACCTAAGAGGGGGAGGGCGCAAAATCTGCCCTATACATTGACCCCCCTAGTCACCTAACAGGGGGGGGGGGGCGCAAAATCTGCCCCATACGTTGACCCCCCTAGTCACCTAAGAGGGGAGGGGCGCAAAATCTACCTCGTACATTCATTTAGTAGGGGGGGGGGGGCGCTGCGATGAACCATCGCCCCCCCCCCCTGATGGGGAACCCTGCGCACGCCTATGACTGCCATAAAGGAACGTAAGGCGTGCAAACACGCATACAAGAGAAACAGGGGCGTAGGCAGTATTTTTTTTTCAAGCACCTCTCTGAAGTGTCTCTCATATGTGGTCGAGTATCATTTTGTGCTCTGTATGCCACGGCAAAAAAAAATTCGGGGGGGGGGGGGGTCTCACGGACCCGGTGTGCCACCCCCTGGCTACACCACTGAAGAGAAAACAATGTAACACAAAAACTTGTACCCTTGTTGTCTTGTGTACGTGTAGCTCAGCTTTGTCATTCTAAGGGCATAATTGTCTTAAATTTTCTGTTGCTGCGCTGTCACGGGGGCATTCGCCTCGTCGAGCCACTAAATTTAGTAGCATTATGTGAATGCTCCTTCATTTCGTGTAAAGGGGAATAAAAAAGCAGAGGTCGAAATTACGGAATTTTGTGTCCAAAGACACCATATACCGCTGAGGACCGCTGAGCAACCGAACGCTGCTTTTTGTCCTGCAGGCTTCTTGGTCGGCGTTTTGGTCAGGTACTGGGACACCCGAACGCTGAACACAGGAGCCACGTTTCTGGCTGCAATAAGCGCCATTGCTTGCTTCGTTTGGGATACGCCTACAGCCTACACTGCATTTATCGGCTTAGGCTTCGGTGAGTTTATCTTATTCAATGCTTCTTTTTGGGCGAGTTGCTTCATCACGGAGGAACGAAGTGCCACCGCGAAAAGACATCCGCAAGAGAAACGACCCGCACACCCCACGGGCGTGTCGTTTCGCTTGTGGGTGTCTGTCTGCGCTGGTACTTCCTGCCTCAAAAGTTTGTCTTATAAAGCGAAAATGTGCAGGGCCTTGTTACTTCTACCTCTTTGGGACTTTACCTACAGCACTTCATCAATTTCTCAATCATGACCACATTTCTCAATTTGGCGCATGGCTATTTTCGTAAACTTCATGAAAATTATATATTTGCTTTCAAGCCGTTGAATCAACGTCAACTGAAAGCTAGCTGTAGCAGCCTGCTTCCATAACTCGCGCAGTGCCCCTTGCTAACCTAACCACACAAATATATGTTACTGGAGCCACGCATGTCGATCGACAAAATAGTCATCCTCGAATGCTCCCTATGTGCCTTCGTATTACGGAAGAAGATATCTGCCTTTGCTGTTTAGGACAAGAAGAATCGGGCACTCCTCTCAGAAAGCTGTAAAAACGACGCATTCACGCACGAGCCAGCCGATATTCCCGTGGTATCAGAGCAATTGCAAGCGCGGTTTTCTGAAGGCGTATGACGAGAGTTGCACAAATCCTTGTTGCTGTAGTCATTACTGCCTGCGATAGTGTACTCCGCAAAAGCGCATGGATTATCACATTGTGTGAATTCGTACATAGCACTGCCATTTATTCCGGCCGCGCTCAGGTGCTGGGTCGGGTCTCATGGTGCCCACAAACGTGGTGGTTCTGCATCGCTACTTCGACGAGTATCGGACCTCGGCGAGCGGCGTGAGCTTCGCCGGAGCGGCGCTCAGCAGCATCCTGCTTCCGCCACTCATCGGCAGGCTGTTGGACAAGTACGGCCTGCAGGGCACCATGCTCATCGTGGGCGCGCTCGTGCTGAACGCCATGGCCGGCTCCATCGCAGTCCGCTCGACGCCCAGCTTCCCGAGGCCTCCGCACCACCCCCTGATCAGCACCACGCTCACTAGCGCGAGATGCAGTAGCTGCGAAGACTCTGAGAACAAGAACCCTGTCAGCGACATCTTCTCCACCGACCTCCTGCTGTGGGAGAGTGGCATCGTCGTTTCTGCACTGCCGCCGCGTTCGTCTGAACCCCAACGGCGAAGACGTCGTGGGGTGAGAGGCCACATCTGGAATGTGTGAAGCTAGTGTTGGCGAACCGCCCGCGGCCTGCTGGGCAGCGTTGTTGAAGGGGCCTATGTGCGTTGGAAGAATAACTGTCTTGGAGGGGTACAAACCCGTGTATAGGGGGGGGGGGGGGGGGGCACTGGTGTGGCTTGGGTGGGGGCATAGGCATGCACAGGGTTCTCTATTAGAAGGGGCCAAGTTTCACCGCAGTGGCCCCATTCCCCCCCACCCCCACCCTGTTCGTAGAATCCAAAAGAAAACAGGCTCCACAATGTATGCAAAAATGAAAATGAAGCGATAACGTACTTCTCATACAACGGCCTGCCCTGCCATCGGTGCCCGGCTTTCCTGGTCAAAGGTAGGAAGTGAGCAGTTCTTTGAGTGCATCAGGGTTCTTCGGTCTTCATTATCGCCAAAAAAAAAACAAAAAAAAAAACATGCGCGATCATAACCGTGCACATTAAAAAAAATTCGAACGTACGACTGAGTAAAGGTATGTGGTAGAATTTGCGCCCTCTTAGATGATTAGGGGGTGCAAATTACGCTAACGCACTGGTGATCACGCCGAAAGTTAGTTGACGCGTTGAAAAAAAAAAAAAAACAGAAGTGCTCAAGGTCATGACGTGCGCTGACGTAGCTTCTTGCCCCTTTTTCATCCCACGAAACCGCCCACAAGACCTCGAATGCGTGTTAATTTACGCATACAGGTGAGATTCTCCTTTGGCATCTGTCATTCAACTGTGTACACTTTCAACGTAATGGAACAAGAGCTAGACACAAACAGTGGAGTGATGCAGGATGGGATCGTGCAGATGTTCAGCTTCTTCCGGTGCCCGATGTTCGTGCCGCTGATGGCGACTGGTGTGGTGTACGGCTACGTGTTCGGCACCTACATGATAACAATTGTGGACCACGCGGAGGGCGCGGCGCATGCCAGTAACGAGGACGGTGCCATACTGATCTCGGTCATGGCCATGGGCGACTTCTTAAGCCGAATCGGCACCGGCTACATCACCGACCGCCACTACATCACCCGCGAGTGGATGCTTATCATCAACTTCACCGTACAGGTATATAAGGCTGCGCGGCAACTGTTGTAGCTATAGAACGTTTGTAAATAGTGGGAGGAGGAAGGACCCATCAAAATAGGAACATGGCGACTATATCGCTCAAAAGTGGAGGCAACGGTCATGTCTGGGAAAGAGTGGGGCCTAGTGGTGACCTGAAGGTCGCGGGCTTGAATCCCCGCTGCGGAGGCCGCATTTCGATGGAGGCAAAATGCTATACGCCTGTGTACATAGATTTAGGTTCACGGTAAAGAACCCCAGATGGTCGAAATTTCCGGAACCCTCCACCACGATGTTCCTCATAATTATATCGCATTTCGATGGAGGCAAAATGCTATACGCCTGTGTACATAGATTTAGGTTCACGGTAAAGAACCCCAGACGGTCGAAATTTCCGGAACCCTCCACCACGATGTTCCTCATAATTATATCGTGGTCTTTCTGTTTGTCTGTCTGTCACACGATTCAACCATCCGGCCAAAGTTTAAGCACTTGCCGAACGCCCAGCCATCTTGAACTGGTAGCTGCGTTCATACTTGTGAATATTTTCGATCTAAAAGCAAATATTACGCATATCTGAGGAGCAACATGAATACGTAAGTATTATGCAGTGTGTTCCTTTACTAGAAAATACATAGACACATAATTATAAAGACCCTAGCGTTTCTTAGGCTGCGCTGAAAATGCGACGCTATGCACGAAAAAGCTCGGCAGAAGACTGTCGTCTTTCGACGACAAAGTACTCAGTTACGCAGCCAATTTTTTTGTTTCAGGCTTACGTTTGCTTACGAGTGTCACATTGTGCAGTTTCGCTAACACATGCCAAAACGGCCTCGAAACAAGAATGTTACGCGCAGACGTCTTGAGGAGCCAGTGCGAGAATGGATGGCGCCTAAAGTCAATTTTACCTAATTTTACCTTGCGTCCTCCTTCAGCTGGTTGGTTCTGTGGAACCGCAGGGCGTATGCTTTTTGCTGCTAGCTAACCTCGCCACAGTGGCGAATATGGCGGCGGTGGCGCTGGTGTTCGGCCTGAACAACGGCGGCACGATAGCGTCCATGCCCGTGCTGCTGGCCGACCACCTGGGCGACGACCACCTGCCACTCACGTTCGGTCTGCACCGGCTCACCATGGGAGTGGCTGCGCTTTTCAGGCCCCTGCTCATCGGTGAGTACATGAGTGCGTTTGACCAGGGCAACATAGTGAGCCTAATTAGATGTGTCCACACTTACTGCGTCCATAGGAGTGCGCAGTGTTCTCCATTCCAATTTTCGCCCCCCCCCCCCCCCCCCCCATCCCAAATCTGAATTCTGGCTACGCCCCTGATGCGCATGCACAGGAGAAAAGAAAGGCACAGGGGCTATAACTTCCGCAACGTTTATTGCATAAAAAAACCGCAGCTTATTGGTCGGCAAAAATAAGGATAATATGCTCTCGACACGACTACAGCAGCTCGCTGAACTGTAACCCATTTAAGGCCAAATGCACCTTTAGTAATAAAATAAGAAGGCATAGTTTCGGAATACTACCTCGTCTCTTGTTTCAGCTTAGCGCGTATATGTTCCCTGTAGTTAAATCCACCTAAACGTAGCCGCGCGCACAAAGGGGCATTGTTCTTTATTTATTTGTTATTTTTAAGACTCGGGTGTGACTGTACTTGAACGAACACGTCTACATACACAAACACACAAAAATCGAATGAGACAGGTATTGACTGCGAATCTGTTTACAGAACAGCCAGCACACTTATTATATATATATATATATATATATATATATATATATATATATATATATATATATATATATATATGCGGTTTTAGCTCGTGAATGATTGGCTGCATGCAGAGGATAGAGACACTATTTCTGCGTTCCTGCAGGAAGCACCGCACGGCGCCCATTTATTTCAGCCTGTAGATATATTACCGCTTACCTGCGGCTCTCTAAACGTAAACGTTATCGCGCGAAAGGCACGGCAGAGCGAGGAAATTGGAGCATTGAATGCGTATACGTTGTGGAATATATACAAGAGCAACCCTCGACTCGACTACGATAGCTGCTTGTCTGGCAACCGCAAACTAGCGGGAAGAAAAATCACGATCAACCGTTAAAGACTACTTTAGGGGCATCACTTCATGGATACATCAACAAACAAGAAAAACAAATATAAGCATTAACTTAATAAAGGAAAGACTATGCGAACTCACGTTCGTCAGCACTTTCCCAGCACTGAAAAAATCTTCCCGCACGCTTCAAGCAACATTTTAACTGTCGACGAACGGCAGGACAACTATATATATATACGGCACCAAGTAATTAACAATGTCCAAGCATCTCAGATGAATGGCTACTGGCGCGCTGTTAAGTCGCGTATAACTAACTCATCTATATATGCACACGTCTTATGGAAGGCGTTGTGCGGATCGCATGCAGCAGGAGCAGTGATAACCGATTCTATCCTTCGCAGGCTACTTCAAGGATAAGCACGACTCGTACAACGGTCTCTACTATCTGGTGGCCGCCGCTTGTGTTCTCGTGGCAATCCTTTGGTGCGTCATCGTGATGGCCGACTCCATCAAGGGGCTCATCCTAAGAAGGCCCATCCATGCAAACGCTCTCGCCATACCCGCCTGAGCGTTATTTTTTTTTGTTCATGTTTCTTTTTCGTTCGTACCTTATAGATTATTGCGTTATTTGAACCTTTCTATTCTGACGAGAATGTACGCTTCTATATTTTGTGACCTTTTAAGGTTTTCTTTTTTTTTGGGGGGGGGGGCGACGCATGTGCGTCAGTAGTGTCTTTGCTACGAGTTGACAATTACTTTTTTTGTTTTTTACAGTAGCTTATTTTAACGAACTGTCTTTGCACGGCGTTTTGCTAAGTTTTCATCCCGGCACATATCGCTCTCTTGCGACGTCACTTGTTCGGATACGAATCGATCTCACGCAACCGGTTTCGGTGATTGAAGGTCAGAATGAAGATTCGAGGTGTGCAATAACATAGAATACGTGAGAATTTTTCTTCTTGTAGACTTGGCGGATGTCCCCGCAGGTTTTAAGTCCGCCTGGGAACCGTCTTCATAAAAACTGAAAAAAAAAATTAAAAGAATAGTGAGCGTACAGAAAGCAAGTGCAATGTACGTTCGCTCACCGATGTCATCGTCGTCGTTATCCAAGGAGCTCATCCTCTTGTAAAGCTGGGGACCCCTGCGTTCGCAACGAATCGCTGTTAGCGGCTCACTGTTCACAGCCCGTTAAAGGAACACTGAGCACTTCAGTGACCACGTTTTACCGTTTTCAGTCACACAGCGCATCGCTGGAAGTGTCCGCGGCATTTATGCACGATAATTCCGTAGTACATTCACTAATGTGACTATTAGGCAGACGCAGACTTGAAGTGAATAAACAGTGCGAGTCTGCGGTTGTCATGTACGTAGCTCATCTTGTGAATGTGTCCGCCTGTTTGCGCTAACAAATAGGCGCAAGGCATTTTGACCCGAAGGTCGCGGGATCGGATTCCGGCAGCGGCGGCCGCAATTTCGATGGACGCGAAAATGCTTTTAAGACCCGTGTACTTAGATTTAGGTGCATGCTAAAGAACCCCAGGTGGTCGAAATTTCCGGAGCCATGGCGTCCCTCATAATCACATAATCAAATTATTATTGCAAGGCATTTCGAGCAAGCAAGCGCGTATGTAGTAAACAGTTCGCAAATATTCCGGAAGTTATCCGTATCCCGCCGCCATACGGCAAATCCGTACGCCTTGGAACGGCGCAAAAAAGCAAACGGCGTTATCTGCGAGTTACGACACGTACATGATGTCGGCACACTTCTCAAAGCAGGTAGTGCCACCTCTTAATCGAAAATGACGTGGTATACAATAAGATATATTTATCAGGAACCACTAATAAGAGGCACGTTCCTTCTGCCGCGTGCTGGTCGCGAAGCACGATTGTAACCGCCTGTTGCACATTGCACCGCAACTTGTCACTCGGTCAGCGACGAAAAAGCAGCGCAAATCGCCGAATTCGTGCGGAAAGTAAAGAGATGTGTGCGGTTAAAGGAAACAACTGCAAGGAAATAATTGCGCATCTAATTTCCGTTGGCGGTTATCTGCCACGCGGTTCTTATACTCTGGGCTGTATGTATTACAGGAATATATGGAGAGAGATACGACTTATTTGAGAAGCTGCATAGAGGTTGGCCTTAGATTGTCACCTCTAGCCTCTAACACGTCTTCATTAAGCCGCCGATTGACAATTTTAGTTAGCGAATAGGCCAGTGCGTTTCGTTCCAGCGCTTATATATATACTGCAAGGGCAAGCAAAACTGACGGAGTACCGTTCTTTCCTGGTGCATTTCTCCGCCACTCTATACGAGAGAACTTACGTTCCTTTCTTCCTGCGGCAGACGACGAATACGGCAAGACCTAATGCTGTGATGATCACCGAGCACACGATGGTCCCTATGAGGTAGCTGTCGGCCATAACAGCATCTGTGGAGAGAACGTCGCCAACTGGTCAATGTGCCATCCTATGCAGTTTCCTCGGATATCACTCTCAGTGTGTCTTGACAAGCTAAGTTTTATGTATCGCTTGCAGCAACGATAGAGACTACTGTATGCTCAAGTAGCTTTTTCCGGCTATAGCTTATGCCCGGTGATGGCAATTATGCAGAAAATCAGTCATTGATGTTTGGGTGCATTCAACGATAGGCCTGCTTGTCTACCGTGACTCCATTTTACGTCAATGCTTTTGGTATCCGTCCATGGCTAACTCCTCAAAGCAAGGCCAGTGTAAAATCAAGCGAGTGAAAAAAAGGGGAAAAGTTGCGTGCTTTACTATCGCAAACACCAACGGACAGCGGAGCTGCGGGGAAGTCACGGCGACGAAGGTCCTACGCCGCTTTAAGCCCAAACCCCATATGCGCGAAAATGCACGCGACAGCGACGAGCGATGCTATGAGCGACGAAACGAGCCGTTCGCGCGACGTGTCGCGTGGTCGATTTCGCGCGATCGCTCGGTTTTTCAGATTTGGAATCCGTCGCTCGTCGCCCGGAAGTGCTGTGCTCAAGCAGCCAATAGCAAAACACCGGAACAAGATACATCAGTGACGTACTGCTGATTGTCGCCGCTTTCTTATCGACGCGCATCAACAGCAACGTTCATCAACATGGCCAACGGCGACGAGCGCAACGTTGACGTTGTTGAACGCGAACGTGCCCTCAGGGACGGGAACTACAAGTCCCGCGCCGTCTGTGACGCGGCTTGGCGGCACGTAGCAGCAGTGATGGGATCGAAAAAAATGCTGCAAGACAATGATAAACATTTTATGTACCTTCAAGCAACAAAACATCGTATTTTACATTATATACCGCTGACTACGGGCCACTTTTGGCACGAGTAAACGCCCTCATGCCAGCAACAGTGGAGATCGCTCGCTGAAGCCGTCGCGTGAATGGAGTTTGCCCATCCAAGCGACCGCTTGCGCGAAGACGACCTACGTCGCGTCGCTCGTCGCTGTCGCGTGCATTTTCGCGTATATGGGGTTTGGCCTTTATTATGCTCTACTCTCTCTCTCTCTCTCTCTTCCTCTTCGCCCTCCCCCTCGCTTCCCTTTCCCAACTCTGCTACGCTAGGCTTCCACTCTCGGCTATGCTTGGCCTATGCTGCGATTTCCCTCTCGCTATGCGCTTGTCCCCTCTTCCAGCTTGGCTAGGCTACGAACGACATCGCTGTACACGGATTTAGCTGAACTATAACAGCTACGCTATAAAAGGCTGATCCCACAACAGAGCAAATACAGCGTGATGCAGCAGGGTGTATATTATTTTCTTCGATATCAGTGATAGCAACTTCGTGTACAGCAGGTGCACGTACCGATGCTATCAGTGACGGTGACTTGCTTGGTGGTGAGAGGCCCAAGCACCTTGTTGTTCTGGCTGTCCATTCGGAAGGGCACCACACTGACGTTGTAGTCGCTGTCAGCGTGTAGGTTGTGGATGATAAGGCGCGTAGCCGTAACAGTCTTCTCGGAGCAGCGCTGGTTCTGGCACCAGGCGACCACGTAGCCCACAACGCCAGGCGCCGGGGACTCCCAGTTGGTCTCCACCGAGTCTGCGCTCACCATGCGCACGTCCAGGGCGCGAAGCGCGGGCGGCGCTGCGTTCACGAGATGCTGGTGTAGCAGCTAGACACTATACTGTAGAAGCTCATTATTGCGAAGCAACGTTGGCATGGATTGAAGACGTATTTGTTACATTAGATTTAAATTAGAGAGGTATGACGTAGAAGGAAACAACTGACTCCAGCGCACGGCTCGCGCGCTCACTTTTTTTTTTACCATATTTTCTGTACCACGGCCTTGAAACAGACATTTAAATACACACTAAAGAGAAAACTGATTTCTCTCGTATTCGTAAATTACTCTTTCACAATACCAAATTCACCACACTCGCCGCGAGAAGACGCTTGGTAAGCGAGAAAACGCGCAAACAGAAAATGCGGGTGGCATTGCAGTTCCCGCACCAATCACCATGACGACATAGATTTTGACGGCGTCTTCTAGGACCCACGTCGTTCCTAATGGTTAAAAATGAAATACATTGTCCTCTGAGGAGGGCCGCAGACTTAACATACCAAGTTTCAGGAAATTTCTTTGCGCCAATGTCGCCAAAATACGATAAATTCACTTTAAAATCCATGACGTCACGCACCGAGATTTCTGCACGAAATTAAAAAAAAAAAAGAGACTTTAACC